>NC_066581.1:348208408-348336799 GCF_024323335.1 Lathyrus oleraceus
AGGGATATGTCACCTATGGAGAAAAAAATAAAAGAAATATTCTTGTCAAAGGAAAAGTTGTAGTACCATATTTCACATCCATTGAAGATGTACTTTATGTTGAAGGACTAAAGCATAATCTTCTAAGCATAAGTCAACTTTGTGACAAAGGCTTCAAGATCAAGTTCACCAAAGATGAATTATTTATTGAAGATGAAGTCACCAATGAGGTAAAACTCAAATGTGAAAGAATCAATAATATTTTTATGATAGCTTTAGATGATTTGTCTTTGAAAGTAAAATGTCTCATGGTAAACAACAATGACTCATGGCTTTGGCATAAAAGGGCAGTCCATATTCATATGGAACATTTAAATAAATTATTCAAACGTGATTTTGTCATTGGTTTACCAAAGATTAAGTTTGTCAAAGATAAATTGTGTGATGCTTGTCAAAAGGGAAAACAACACAAATCAACTTTCAAGTCAAAGAATGTGGTGTCAACAACAAGACCACTTCAATTGTTGTATATGGACCTATTTGATCCATCAAGAACAAGAAGCTTCAGAGGTAATGTATATGCCATAGTTATTCTTGATGATTTTTCTAGATATTCTTTTAAAGGACTAAACTTACTTAAAATTGCTTATGTATTGAGATTCTTCATCCATAATATAGCACGTGGAGTTAATGTCCCATTTTTTAATAAATAAATATACAACAAGCTCTTGATTTGGTGGAGGATATGAACGTGACTTTAAGTTTTTGACAGATGTCACATTATAAATGGAAAAACACAGACAGTACCATTGGAACTGCACACAACTTTTATCCTTTTTTAAATAAACAATAAAATTACAAAAATTGAATTAAAAAAGACTTAAATTTATAACCTTATATATATATATATATATATATATATATATATATATATATATATATATATATATATATATATATATATATATATATATATATATATATATATATATATATATATATATATATATATATATATATATATATATATATATATATATATATATATATCTTAGAATTTGTAAGAAGAGATAGTAAAAAATGATAGATGTTATGTTGGGAAAAGTCATTAATGTTGTATTGAGATTGTAAAGGGACTTATAATTTCAGACATTTTTTTTTTGCAAAATGATTTATAATTTGAGATAGAGGGAGTAGAAGTTTACCATATGTCAAGAAAACATATAATGAAGAACATATGGTAAATGAGATTCGAACTCTTAGATTAACAATTTTTTAAAGGACTAAACTTGTGTAAAATTGCTTATATACTAAGATTCTCCATTCATAATATAATATGTGGATTTAATGTTCCATTTTTTAATAAATAAATGTATGACAAACTCATGATTTGGTGGAGGATCTGAATGGAATGTTAAGTTTTGGACCTATGTCACCTTATAAATGGAAAAAGGCACCAACGGTACCATTGGAATTGCACCTAACTTTTATCCTTTTTTTTAAAATAAAGAATTAAATTATAAAAAATGATATAAAAAATACTTTTATATATATATATATATATATATATATATATATATATATATATATATATATATATATATATATATATATATATATATATATATATATATATATATATATATATATATATAAGGTTATAAATTTAAGTCTTTTTATTTCAAATTTTGTAATATATATATATATATATATATATATATATATATATATATATATATATATATATATATATATATATATATATATATATATATATATATATATATATATATATATATATATATATATATATATATATATATATATATATATATATATATATTACAAAATTTGAAACTGCACATATATATACATACATACTTAACAGTACAATTGGAACTGCACCTAACTTTTATCCTTTTTTAAATAAACAATTGAACAATTGGAACTGCAGTTCCAATTGTACATATATATATATATATATATATATATATATATATATATATATATATATATATATATATATATATATATATATATATATATATATATATATATATATATATATATATATATATATCTTATAATTTGTAAGAAGAGATAGTAATAAAGGATAGATGTTATTGAAGCCAGCGGAAATATATCCGAATGCATCGCACGCTCTAACATACAACAGAGTCGCCATCGAACTTTATTTATTCTAGAAGTAAAGGGAAAACATCGATAAAATTCAGGGGAAAGAGATATGTTGGGTAAGAAAGTCGGTTATGCAAGGGCAAGGTATTAGCACCTCTAACATCCATTGTACTCCATGGGAACCGTGTTGATTGTTCTCGCTAGAATATGTGTTATATCTAAAGATTGCTCGCGAAAGATGGGGAATGGAAATGGAAATAGATAAAGTGCTCGGTAAGGATTAGGATCCTCATGACTACGTATCCTCATAGTGCAATGAGGAATTTAGAGCTCCGTAGTTCATAAAACTAGAGGTGGGAGATGAAAAGAAGTTATGATCAAAGTATGGTCCGAACCAAAAAATAGAGTTTTGAACTCCAACAAGGGTGAAAACATGAACCAAAGAGTAAGGTGGCTATTACCAGTACGTATGCTAGCATGACTGCCGCTATAGGTTAATACCGAAAAGACGAAGATATAAGTGTTTGGGCACAGTCTCAAACATCTCTTGGTTCACAAGGTGACGCAAGAAGGAGCACAAAGAGGTAGTGTATTTGACTCAAAGATAATTGGTATATCACATGGAGTGAATGAATGTAGAATGTGAATGCGTCGTGGAGATGAATATAATGAAGTGACCAAAGTCACAAAATTGAATGTTTGGTGATAAGTGACTGAATAAGTATTGTTTGAAATCGAAAGGTGAAAGTTTATTGGAATCCATAAGAGAAATGAAATTTGTATCATAGAGGGAAACAAGTTTAACCGATACGTGGACTAGCAGGACTGCCACTATAAGGTGATTAGCCAAAAAATAAAGGAATTAAGTGTTTGGGTATAGTCCTAAACAACTCTAGGTAGAAATGCAGACTTTATGTTTGGCGTCCTAAAAGGGTGTATATGGAATTCCAAGGAAAGGGTTTTTCGATTTCAAAGAGATAGTATGTCATCAGATGAACGTTTTATGATCGGAGGTAGGTAATGAATCATGAAGGACATGGATGGTGCCCTAAGGCGAAGGAGGAATAATTAGAAGTATGCTCGCGAATGATTCGCATTGTAACACCCCGATAATAATAAAATAATTATTTAAATTGAGTTAATAATGTAATTATTAATTTAATTGAATAATTAGAAATTTTATTATTATTATCTTGGAATAATTATTATTATTTGGAAAATATATATATGTGTTGGAATAAGGAAAAGTTCTCATTTGGAAAAGCATTTCACGTGAAAACAGAACAGAGAAGCATCGTGAGAGAAAAGGGAAAAAGGGCAGAGAAGAGGAGCTGAAGAGCAAAGGTTGGAGAACGAAAGCTTGAAGCCCAAAGATTCTGCCGGATTGTTAAGGTAAGGGGGGTTTATCGTCGATTGATGGGTATTTTGGGATAATATGTAATGGGTAGTGAGAAACCGTTGAATCGACCCTAATTGGGATTTGGAATGCTGAAAATTTGTGATGAATAGGTTGAGTGAAAACCGTAATCAAATTGATAATTGTGTGTGTAATCAAACCGATAAATTGGTGATGAATGGTGACGAGTAAGTTTGAGTGGGAAGGGTCTGGGATGGGCACATGAGATCCCTGCCCAAAGAAAACGCGTCTGGTGAACTGTCATGTTCGCCTAGCGAACATAACCTTCGCCTAGCGAAGGAACGCGCCTCAAACTCGCCCCAGCGAGATTGAGAGGTTTTGCTACTGTAATGTTCGCTGTGGACTCGCTGGCGCTTCGCCTAGCGAGTGAGTGCTAGCTGTGTTTTTCACCAAAACAGAATGAGTTCGCTATTACCTTCGCCTTGAGCTCGCCTAGCGAATTAATTTACCAATTTCCTGGAGCTGTTCGCCTTGAGCTCGCCTAGCGAACCAGAGCTTCGCCACTGCCTCGCCTAGCGAGCAAGGCAGAAGAAGTGTTTATACATGTGTTGCTGAGGTGTTTCATACATGTGTTGAGGAAGTGTTTCATACATGTGTTGATGATGTGTTGATACATGTATTGATGATGTATGATGATATGCCGTTGTGATAAAATGTGTTAATGATGTGTGATGCTATGCATGATGCTGTGATTGTATCAGTTGTGTATGCATTTGTGAATAGACTGGTTTGTGGCTTAGAGTGTGAGCATGTGTCTATTCTTAAATTGTTGTTGATGTTGCATTTGCTAGGTGTCTAGCTTGCACAATGTGGCCCATTTGGGGTGGTAGCTAATTCCCATGGTGAGGAATTAGTGAGTTAGTCGTTATTGGACTGTTGTTGATTGTTTGCATGCTAGGTGATTAGCGTGCATTTCATGGCCCATTTGGGGTGGTAGCTAATTCCCATGGTGAGGAATTAGTGAGTGAGTCACTATGTCTCAAATGAGTGGGACTAGTGAGCTTGGTAGCCGTGCCTGGATTTGGACGGTGAGGTTGAACTATATGTTCACAAATAGTCGGTACCGCATGCATAGAGTCTCATTGCATAATAAATGTATGGCATATAATATGAATGGATGTATTCCAGTATTATATGTGTGTTGTGTGTTGTGTTGTTGATGTTGAGTATGGTTGAGATTATATATATGCTATATGTTATTGTTGAATATGATGTTTGAACGGATACTGCCGTTGCTGAGTGTGTAGTCTGGTTAGGGTGAATTAATGTGTTAATTACTTAGCATTACATGTTGTTCTATAATGCTTATTATATTGATTGAGGAACTCACCCTTACACCTATTTTTCAGGTAACGAGAAATGAGTTGAGTAGAAGCTAATGCTTGGAGTCTAGAGTAGTTCTTATGGGTCATGCTCTGATAGATGTAACATCGGGAGGGGATGTCTTAATTGATTTGATATTGGTTGTTGACGATTTACATGTATTGTGTTACATGTTGTACATTGAGTTGAATTTTATTCCGCTGCGAATTATGCAAAGAACCTTATTTTGATTAAATAAATGAGCATGACAGAATATTTTAATGATTTTTGTGAAATGATTGTGTGACACCCTTCGGGGCATAATTACTCTGATGAATACATTGTTATTTTAATTATAATAATTTGGGGTATTTAGAAGGGTGTTACACGCATCCTCGTGCCTACGTATTCTCAATGTGCGATGAGAAAGTCCGAGCAATCGTAGTTCCACTTGCTATGCTTGTTTTGTTATAAGATGCTTGGAACCTGGCCATGCAATGCACTTCTATGCTTGAATTTTAGATCTTGTAATGAACTTAGCATGGTGTGGATTTGAAATGTTGCTAAGTTGATTAGTGATGTTGCCATGTGATGAATATGATGCTTGTTGAATAAAATGATGTGGTTGTTTGATAATGCATTGGTTTGACATGCTTGATATGTTATGGCTTTGTTTTGTAGGATTCACTTAACATGGTCTTGATGTAGGCATTGTGGGCAGAATTGCAAGTCATCTTCAAGGCAAGAAAGGCATGTTCAAGTTAGGATGACCAATTTGGCAAAAGCTTGATTAATGGAGTAAATGGTGGCCATGGATGATCATGAGATTCTACAATGATGAAGATGTAGTTAGTGTTAAGATCCTAGGATGCAAAAATGATGGTTGACTTTGGTCAACTATTTGACCCAAAAGTCAACAATTGACCAAAAGTCAACTTTTTTGTAAAATGAATTTTGATTATTTTTGTAAAGAACAAGGCATGCTTTGATAAATGAATGAAGAATTCATGTTTTAAATGTAATGATCTTGAAGTTATATGGATTGAAAACTTAACCTTTTTTATGGCTTATGTATGTATTTCCCTTTTTTAATTCATCGAAATATGATCACATGTTGCCACAAACATTACCTTGGCCAGGCTACATAAATGAAACCACTAGATGAGGGCCCATATGAATCATGATGAACCCAGGACAAATAATAGATCAAAGATCAATGCATTAGTGTTATCATGAACTCAAGGATCAAAGACCAAGGAACTTGAAAGTACCACGTGCACATCACTAGTGGACCAAGAAAGGCCGGATATGAATGCATGTGTATGGATGTTTGAATCCAATCTTGAGCCAGACGAAAACCTAAACATATGGACATATGGGCCAGATGAAAAAGTCTTATGCTTGAAGCCAAAGTTAATGATTGATGATGCAAAATGAGATGGTCAAGAACCCCCTCCCTATGAATTAAGA
This sequence comes from Lathyrus oleraceus, assembly GCF_024323335.1. Taxonomy (NCBI): domain Eukaryota; kingdom Viridiplantae; phylum Streptophyta; class Magnoliopsida; order Fabales; family Fabaceae; genus Lathyrus; species Lathyrus oleraceus. The sequence continues at coordinate 348,214,713 of NC_066581.1, forward strand.
TTTCGGTCAACCTTAAGGTCGGAAAGTCAACCTCCAATAGCCCACATACACCAAGTATTCCTCATTAGGGTTTCATGATGCATTCTTCCCACACAAAGTCTTTGAATGATACAAGATGCTCTATAAGAAAATCTCCAATTTATGATCCTCAATTAGGCTTTTGATGGTTAAGACAAAGTCCAAAGAAAATCCCTGAGGCCTTACAACCAAATCATGAGGACATTAGGGTTTGAAACCCCTGAGGAGTACCATGATAAGGCTTTCTTGAATCCTTGCCTCAAAGACCCAATAATTAGGGATCCACTCCCATGATGAGTATGTGAAGAGCCATGTCATGCTTCTAGAGTTTGATCCACAAGTAAACCTTAGTTTTGCAAGCCACAGGATTTGAACTATGATGATCAATTAGCAAGTGTCAATATGAATGGATGATGCACATGAATACAATTGGATCTCAAGACATAGGTTAGATGAAAAGCAAAAAGGGGTGGCAAATTTTGGGGTACAACAGTTGCCCCTATTTAATCTTCTTGAACCTGAATACAAGAATTACAGAAGTTTTTCAGGTATTTAAGGTAGAAGAGGATTAAATACTAACGTATCCTAAAATTTTCCCGTTGAGAGTGGATGTAATGTGATGAGAATTTTGTGGTTTGCCAAGCTAGAGTTAGGCTTTGGGTTAGTCAATAAGAACTGGATTTTTGTCTTTTCTTGGTTGCACAATTTCATATTATGCTTTATGAATGATATGCATGAGTGAAACGTCGTGATTTGTGCATGATGGTGATTTATGTAATGGTTAAGCCAAATGCTCATATAGAGGGAGGTGGGAATCTTGGGATAGGATGATGGTCATCCATACGTGATTCTCCGACACCAACTTCAAGCTCAAAGATTGTTGTCACATCTCTGGATTATTTTTGGAACATGGAGAGAGCTTGTACTTACGTAGCCTGTCTCTGCCCCAATTTACTAGTTATCCGCACCAACTACCCTAGTCACCGGTCGTGGAGCAGTCTCATCAAATGAGTATTTCAAACTAGATTTCCCCTAGTGTCTTGTAACTGTATTACCTCGATCAACTATCTTGGGAGTAATTGACTTCTCATGCTCTTGAGGTGGCCTGCCCCAATATGAGCTTCGAAGTAATGTTGCCCCTATCCGGCTGATTTAGAGAGATTTGTAGAATCTTGACGTGGTTGCCCAAGATTGACTGACTCTTAAGAAGATTTGAGCGATGGAATATCAGGAATTTGATCAATTTTCCTATTGTAAGCTTCCCTGATGTCCAATGACTGCTCGAAAGTAAACATGCTCATTTTAAAAATGATAATTGTAATGCAAGTTTTGAAAACTTAAGCGTGTTCACTAAGATTATGAAATCTAGTGAATGAAACACTGATTAAAATGTCATATTAGTATCAATACAGATGACAAGCAAATCTTTAGGAGTCAACTTAACGTGATCTTACCACAATATGCTTTCGAAATAGACCCTGCTTCAATTAGGTATTTCGAGGGTTGTAACGTGGCCTGGTTCACGGTTTTTAGAAGGAAAGGATATAAGGCTCAAGACCTAATCTAACTCTCCCACTCTTCTTGATGTTCTCCAGTCCTATGTTTAGTTAGCTTAAAACAAGCGTTCATCTTTCAGAAAAGGATTTTGAATATCAGTAATGATGGTTAAGGAACCCTATGAGAATTTGGAGCTATAGTCACTCACCTTCTTCTTTTGTTTGTAGTCATAGAGATTTGCTCTTGCTGAAGATTTTGATATTGATCCTTTGATTTTTTTTGTTTGGTTTACCCTTATTTTTTCCTGGACTGATCCTTTAGGTCTGCAGCCCGTCGGGATGCCCTAGTTTTTGCTTAAGTCAATCTTGTTTTCAAATTCTTGACTTAGCAGGCTTTTGATTTTCTTTTGATTTTTTTTATCTTTTCTTTTGGAGAAAATCCTATGACACTACTTATTTGATTTGTTGTGTGGTTTGTGACTATGTCACTCCTTTTGCGGCAAGGGGTAACCATTTGAATTTGTGATTCCATCCTCTTGAGAGTGACATGATACGGTTGATCACTTGATGAGATATTCTCCTTATGAAATTTGAGTGCACGTCTAAACTAAACTGAATACTACCCTGCCCCATGGTTTGACATGAGGATTTTATGTGTTAAAAAAATAAATCCTACTTCAAGGCCCAAAGGGGTTGACTAGGGATTAACTTCCTTATATCTCTGGTGTTTAGGGATTGAACAATGCCTTGCATCATCAGTACAGTCTTATTCAAAAGCATACAGGCAATGATCTTGCGTATTTTTATTGCATCATTCTCTTTTGATTTTATTTTGTCAAATGGTTTGATAATGATAAATAAAATATGAGTGAACACGAATGGATTTAAGCAAAACATGCACGTTTATTTCATTATTACTATCATCTGAAAACCAGACAAGTTTTACAAATGAACATCAATTAACAAGCAAGAAAAGATTACAAATGATACATGATTGAATCAATATGATATCGCTAGCCTTGATATTCTTCTAAAGAAGCAACAAAATCTGAGTAATCTTCACCGCTAACTGCGTTCACAATCTGTCCATAGTGGTCTGGCAACGGGTTGGTTATGACATTGGGTCTTGCCTCAGAGAATGACAAAACCTTATGATCAATAAGCTCTTGTACCCTTGATTGGAGAGGCTAATAATCCTCAGTAGAATGTCCTATATGCCCGACATGGTAGGCACATGAAGCATTAAGATTGTGCTTTGTGTGATACGGGCATGTAGCAGGCGAAATCTTCTTTGGAACGATTTCTCCTTGCTGAATAACGTAAGGGAGTAGTTGAGCATATGACACAGGGATTGGGTCACGATGAGGACACTTTCTATCAAACCGCATGCGCTGACCTTGACTCTGGTTTCTGTTATCTTGTTGATTCTGAGAAACTGGAGCCTGTGGAGGTTGCTGGTACTGGGACGTAACACCAGGTGGAAATGAGTAGCATAACTTAGACACCAAAGATATCTGTGATTGAGAATGAATCTAAGCAATAGCCATTGGTTGGAGCATTTGAGCAGAGTGTACCAAGGCATGATAGACTGTTTTGTGAGAAGTCTGACCATAATGAACTGCAAATGGGAGTATAGGGTGCCCTAGTATAGGCGTACTAAGGTGCAACAATAGTAGATGATGCCCCAGGGTAGGCTAACAACATCTCATGATGGTGTCCTTGATTCGGATACTGCATAACAGGATGGACCACATGCGAATGAACTTGCACATGAATTGGAGGACCCTTGTATTCAAACCTCTTCTCAACGGGCGCTTCGGTAGTGAAAGGCGTGAAGCTTAACCACTTATGATTAATGGGTTCTTGAACTCTAACCTTGAAAGGGTAACAATTCTCTATAGAATTCCCCACATATCCAGTATGATATCCACATATGGCACGAGGGTCATGCTTACGACCGTAGGGAAATCTAGAAGGCTCAATTTTTTTGGACATAATTGCCTTAACATTAACCAGTACAAGTAGCACATGTGCGTAACTCATAAGAATTATATCATAGTGAGGACTTCTCCCTTCTTGGTCATTTTTCTTCTGACTGATTTGCTTCTGCTTCAATTTCTGGTTATTTTGGGCAGGCCTTTGATGTAGAAGTACACGCTGCTCTTGAGGAAGAAGTGGCAGGACGCTTGCAGCCACTTTTGGTTTGTTATCTTTCTTCAGACTGTCTTCAATATGTTCATCAATCACAACCTGATTTAGGAAGCCTGACGTCATGCTATCCAAGAATAGCCCCAAAACCAAGTCAGCTCTGTCAATGCTCCTAGTCTCTTCCATGATCCTCAGATAAATGGTGTCGGTGAATTGTCATCTTTCTAACGGAGGAATGAATAAGGTGAGTTTTCTAGTTAACATGCATGAAGTGAAAATGAATGAATGCACATGTTATGGATGAAATGCGAATAATTATGCAGCATCCAGAGATTCAAAAGACTGGTGGTATAGCAACCCAAGTTCCAAGCATCAACATATGTACAACAATGCAATAACATAGGGTAACAACACCAATAGTCTGGATAATTTGTGTATACTGTATGATGCATGATCAAAGGTTCGACGTCCATGAGTACAAAGGTATGTAGAGGCTATGGTTTCCTGCAGAAAGATCCCACATCCCTCTCACAAGTAGGTTCTAGTCTTCAAAGGGTAATCCTAAAAAGGTCCATAGAGTCAACGACCCATTTCGAGTTACCATTGTCTTAGACGAATGACTCATCGGACAATGATGCTCCCAAAAGAATCTACTCTAGGTATGACGTCTCGTGTCAACCATAATCGTGGAATAACTCCACGGAGGTTAAACACGACTCTAGTCACATTGTTATCCCGTGTCTGTACTAAAGCTTGGGTCTAGAGTTTCTCTCTCATGTAATCAATCCCAACCCAACATGAAGTATAATAGATATCCAGGATGTGAGAATAAAATAATAAGGTAAATAGAGAATAATGTAAAACGAGTAAGGCATAAAGATAAACATCTAAAAACTAGCGAGAAAACAACCTAAACTAGGCTCGACTCCTTTTAGCAACTAGGAAGTACTCCAAGTAGAGAAGCATCCCCAGCAGAGTCACCACCTGAAGCTAGCGGAAATATACCTGAATGTATCGCACGCTCGAACATACAACAGAGTCGCCATCGAACTTTATTTATTCCAGAAGGAAAGGGAAAACACCGGTAAACCCCGGGGGAAAGATATATGCTGGGTAAGGAAGTCGGTTATGCAAGGGGGGTGTATTAGCACCCCTAACATCCATGATACTCCATGGGAACTATTTTGATTGTTCTCGCTCGAATAGGTGTTATATCTAAAGATTACTCGCAAAAGATGGGGAAAGGAAAAGGAAATAGATAAAGTTCCCGGTGAGGATTAGGGCCCTTATGCCTACATATCCTCATAGTGAAATGAGGAATTCAGAGATCCGTAGTTCAAAGAACTAGAGGTGGGAGATGAAAACAAGTTATGATCAAAGTATGGTCTGAACCAAATAATAGAGTTTTGAACTCCAACAAGGGTGAAAACATGAACCCAAGAGTAAGGAGGCTATTACCAGTACACGAGCTAGCAGGACTGCCGCTATAGGGTAATACCGAAAAAGAAGAAGAAATAAGTGTTTGGACACAGTCCCAAACATCTCTTGGTTCACAAGGTGACGCAAGAAGGAGCACAAAGAGGTCTTGATTTGGCTCAAAGATAACTGGTATATCACATGGAGTGACTGAAGGTAGAATATGAATTTATCATGGAGATGAACGGAATGAAGTGACCAAAGTCACAGAATTGAATGTTTGGTGATAAGTGACTGAAGAAGTATTATTTGAAACCGAAAGGTGAAAGTGTATTGGAATCCATAAGAGAAATGAAATTTGTACCATAGATGGAAACAACTTTAACCGATAAGTGGACTAACATGACTGTCATTATAAGGTGATTAGCCAAAAAAGAAAGGAATTAAGTGTTTGGGCATAGTCCCAAACAACTCTAGGTAGAAATGCGTACTTTACGTTAGGCGTCCTAAATAGGTGTATATGGAATTCCAAGGAAAGGGTGTTTTGATGTCGAAGAGATAGTATGTCACTGGATGAACGATTTATGATCAAAGGTAGTTAATGAATCTTAAAGGACATGGATGGTGCCCTAAGGCGAAGGGGGAATAATTAGAAGTATGCTCGCCAAGGATTCGCATCCTCGTGCCTACGTATCCTCAATGTGCGATGAGAAAGTCAGAGCAATCGTAGTTCGGGGAACCACGAGAAGTAGAGAGAGAAAGACATACTATGAAGAGTATAATTTGTACCAACAGAATAGTATCAAAAAGTTATTTGTGTAAGCAACGGGGACTCCCTAGACAAACCTAATTTTAGAGGTTAACTTCCATGAAGTAAGGAGAGAGAGATATTTGTCTAAGAAACAGGGACTCACAAGACAAGCACCACTTCAAGGAATGATTGCAGTACTGTATAGTACAAGGAATAGTATATCACTGGATGGGGAATAAACAGTTCGAGATTAAAGAATGATAGTATCTTGGATCCAAGAAGGAGATAAACTCTGAATTAAAGAGCTAGGTAGGCATTTACCAGTATGTGGGCTAGTAAGGCCGCCACTATAGGGTAAAGCCAAAAAGAAAGACTGAATTAAATGTTTGGGCCTAGTCCCAAACAACTCTCGATTGATGAGACATACTATCGCTAGATCATCCTAAAAGGATAGATAAGGAGTCTAAGGAGAAGTATGATTGATCTCACAAATATGGTATTAATATAATGAATGAATAATGATTGATTGATAAATAGGGTAGCTCGTGAAGAAACTGGTTTCTCCTACCTAGATATCCTTATAGTGCAATGAGGAAATCAGAGCTTTCGTAGTTCATCCAACTAGGGCCGAAAGCAAGGTGATTGAAGGCAAAAGAATGTGATTGAATGACTGGATAAAAGTGAATAGAAATAGAGAGTAAGTAAAAGAGAGACTTGACAGTCGATTTATAGGAATCACACTAAAGTCTATGAATAAGGGCGAACACTTTGAATATTTGAGGTTTACGCCTCATACACAAAGTCTCTCTAGATAAGGATAGGAGAAACTCTGTATCATCATTCTCTATTACTTATGGCTCATAGCGCATGATACTTCTCTTAACTGACAAGTTGTTGGTGAAGAATCTTCATTGTTGATCCTTGTGTTGATGTTGATTTGTGTGAAGAAGACTTGGTAGTTTAATCGATTAGAATTGTACTAAAGTCTATGAATAAGTGCGAACGCTTTGAATATTTGGGGCCTACGCCTCATACGCAAAGTCGCTCTAGACAAGGATAAGAGAAACCATGTCTCATCATTCCCTATTGCTTAAGGCTTGTTTCATATAATTTGAATCATTACCAAGTGTTGACCTTTGATTTGTTTTGTATAATCCTAAGGGTCAGTCAAATCGGACTGTGGGATTATACAAGTTCAAAGGATTTTATTGATCAAAATTGCTTTTGATCAATTTAATCGTAGGGTTCAGGTTTGATTAGAAAACTAGGTTAGAACTTAATCTAATGGTTAGAATTAATCAAGCTGATCTAAGGGATCATGTTATAGTCGATTAAAAATTCTATGTTAGAATCCTAAGGGAACATGGGATTATATGTCTAAAAATCAAAATCAACCCTAAAGGGTAAAATGGTCATTTTACAAAGATGTTAATATTGAATTAATTCTTTAATCATGAAAATATAATTGGAAACAATCCTAAATCCTAAATTATTCTAATTGTTCTAACATTCTAGAAAATCATCTAATTATCTAATCAATTCCTAATTTTTCTAAATCTAATTAAACTACTCAAATATATTTCTAAAAGTTCTAGTTAGCTATTTACTAATCAAGAATTAAGTTTCAATCATACTAATCTAATTTTAACCTAATTAACTATTCAATACTTAAGCTCTAATCACTAAGTGAGTCCTAACTATTAAACTAATATCCTAATTGTTAAGCTAAAATCCTAATTGCTGATGAAATCCTTAACAAACAAATACCCTAATTTAATTGCTAACCCTAACCAACAACCACAAACCAGGCCTAGTAGTGGAGTGGTGAAGGGAATCTGGATGGGCTTATTGGATTGAAGCCCATCCTAATCAATCAGCTAAAAACGAGAAAAAAAGGATGGAATTGGAGTTTGTGAGGTAATATCAGATTATCAGCTACCTCTACCTCTGTTAATGATGAAAATATGATGCTAGTTTTGTTTTAATGTTTTGTAAATAGTTCTACAATCTGGCATTAGATACGGTGAATGATAAATAAAAAGAAAAAGTGTTCTATTGAACTCCCAAAGATCACTCTGTCTCATTTCCTGAGAATGTCCAAGGAGGGAAGTTGGTAGTTTGTTCGGACAGAACCGCAGTCCATTGTCCATACAATAAAACCTTAACATTATTGGATATTATAGCCTTGCCTCTGTACCATGATCACAATCTTGTTTATTTTATTTTCCTAAATATTATTGTAAATTAGTTCTCCAACCTGTATTTTTTTAGCTGGTTGATTCCATCAGTCAACAATAAAATGTTGGTTGTTGGATTACATTGTTGTATTGTAGCTTATGAAATAAGATTTTAATATTTATCACAAATTTTGATTATCAGATTTTGTGTCTTTATTACGTGATGTTTAACTTATACTTTCTCCCGAGATCCTTATTATAAGAAAAAATTCACGTTACATAATTATTCAATGCATCAATTCCCCCCATGATCCACACGGTTCCCAGCCCATGATCCACACGGTTCCCAGCGGATTATTACAAACGGAAGACATGAACACGGACTTCGCAGCTGCGCAGACGGTGAAGCTTTCGCCACCGTCCTCCTTCCATCTTCTTTTCGTCTCCGCTCCACTGCTTCTCGCTTCAGTCACACTTCTCTTCTTCTGTTCTATTTCTGTTTCTCTGTTTTTTTCTGCTGTTCTGTGAATTCAGATTTTATCTGTTGCAGCTTGTTGAAGATTTTTGTTGGAGATAACGGTTGAACGTGGATGGAGGGGGAATAGAGGATGAAAAAGGTGTTTTGGAAGATCGTTTCTGATATATTTTGTTTGGTTCTATAGGTTTTAGGGGTTTAGGATTCTGTTGAGAGAATTGGAGAGGGAAGGTCGAGGTACTGTGAGGATTTCTTGGTTTTAAGTTGCTGGTTCTGTTAGCGAGAGTTGCAGGGTGAAGGTCTGATGCAGAGATAGGAGTTTGCAGAATGTGCTTCTCTGATGCAGAAGCTTGCAGATTAGGGTCGAGAATCTGTGGAATGCAGCAGATGAAAAATAGAGTGCCGACCCTTGAAGTGTGAAGAATGGTAAGCATTTATAGAACTTCAATTGCTCCTCTCTCTCAATTTGTTTTTCTGTTTTGGTTTTCAGTTTTCAATTCAGTTAGGTTGTTAGGAGTTGGTTAGAGGTTTGTTAAGTTGGTTATGATGTTGTTGGAGATTAATTCTGTTATGTGTTATGATATTTTCTATTGTGAAGTTGCAACAACAGTTTTTGATGAGAAAACCCTTTTTTCTTCTAAGTTTTTCCTTTTAAATTCTGTTGGAAAGTGAAAGTGCATTCAAACTAAATCCAGTTAGTTAAAAAAAATGGTTACATTATTATCCAGTTAGTTATGGGATCGATTACGCAGTCAGTTACGAAATGGTTAGTTTTGGTTACAAATTCTGTTAGAAAGTTCTATTAAATTGTTAATTCCATTGGCAAAATGATGCTAAGTGGTGAGTCTGTTATTAAAGGATGTTATAGTCATCCATTGTATTGGAACAAACTTGTTAGCTTGTTAGATGTTAACAAATTGTCAGTTTGTGATGTAGGAAATGAGATTGGTTGATGCGAATCAAATGCCAGCATTCACCCTGCAATGAACCGATCCCTTATTTTGAAGGTAACAGTTAGCACAAAATTGCCACGATTCGTAATCGGTTTGTTTAGTTAGTGTCAAATGTCATTAGGAATTGAAATGAAATTGTAACATAAAGCTCCAATTTTTAATTGAAACCATAACTGAACTGTATGCCATGTTGTTATGCTATTAGTTAGTAACTAGTTTGCTACTAAATGGTATTTTGGGAATGGAATTTAACGTACACGAGCTTTGGATTGTTAGTGTGATGAAACTGACATTCAACTTGCTATTACAGAAAAACCAGTTAGCTCAAATTATGGGAATTAATGGACGACTGCTAAAACAGTAATGTCGGTTCTAACGTTGGATTAGTGGTTTTCCACTTGGTTTGTAGAAGTAATATGGTTTACAAATAAGCTAACATTGTTATTTAGTACATTATACTGGCTTGTGCATCACTATTATGAGCTTAAACAGTGAATGAAATTGTGTATTGCAGTGCAGTTAAAATTCCCAGCCGACTTCGAAATGTCGTGTTGCGAAGTTTTAAAGGATATCCCGCTGCTATAGATTAACCATTAGCCAAGGTCTTAAGTCAAGTTTTGGTAAGCACCGTTAGAAAAATCGGAAAGTTGTTATATGTTGTAAGTTGTGACTTATGCCAATGAGATTAGTTAATGACTCTATTTCCATCCTTCCTAACTCCCTACTGTTATTAGCTATAGCTCCTGGCTTTATTTATGCGTGTACATAGACTCATGGCTGTCCTGTTTGAACTTGTTGGTTAAATTTCATGCTTGTTAATATAGGGTTGCTATGCTTGTTTTGTTATTTCTATTGTAATGAATGGAATGTGCCAATAAGTTAGTCTCCACTTGCTATTCTTAAAATGCATTGAATTATGGGATGCTTGGAACCTGGCCATGCAATGCACTTCTATGCTTGAATTTTAGATCTTGTAATGAACTTATCTTGGTGTCGATTTGAAATGTTGCTAAGTTGATTAGTGATATTGCCATGTGATGAATATGATGCTTGTTGAATAAAATGATGTGGTTATTTGGTAATGCATTGGTTTTACATGCTTGATATGTTATGGCTTTTTTCGTAGGCTTCACTTGGCATGGTGGGCAAAATTGCAAGTCAACTTCAAGGCAAGAAAGGCAAGTTCAAGATATGATGACCAATTTGGCAAAAGCTTGATTAATGGAGTAAATGGTGGCCATGGATGATAATGAGATGCTACAATGATGAAGATGTAATTAGTGTTAAGATCCTAGGGTGCAAAAATGATGGTTGACTTTGGTCAATTGTTTGACCAAAAAGTCAACAATTGACCAAAAGTCCAACATTTTGTAAAATGAATTTTGATTTATTTTTGTAAAGAACAAGGCACGCTTTGATAAATGAATTAAGAATTCATGTTTTAAATGTAATGATCTTGAAGTTATATGGATTGAAAACTTGACCTTTTTTTTGCTTATGCATGTATTTCCCTTTTTTAATTCATCGAAATATGATCACATGATGCCACAAACATTACCTTGGCCAGACTACATAAATGAAACCACTAGATAAGGGCCCCTGTGAATCATGATGAACCAAGGACAAATAATAGATCAAAGATCAATGCATTAGTGTGATCAATAACTCAAAGGATCAAAGACCAAGGAATTTAAAAGTACCACGTGCACATCACAAGTGGACCAAGAAAGACCAGATATGAATGCATGTGTCTGTATGTTTGAACCCAATCTTGAGCCAGACGAAAACCTAAACATATGGACATATGGGCCAAATGAAAAAGTCTTATGCCTGAAGCCAAAATTAATGATTGATGATGCAAAATGAGATGGTCAAGAACCCCCTCCCCATGAATTAAGATTTTAGTCAACCTTAAGATCGGAAAGTCAACCTCCAATAGCCCACAGAGACCAAGTATTCCTCACTAGGTTTTCATAATGCATTCTTCCAATACAAAGTCTTTGAATGATACAAGATGCTCTATAAGCAAATCTCCAATTTATGAGCCTCAATTAGGGTTTTGATGGTCAAGACAAAGTCCAAAGAAAATCCTTGAGGCCTTACAACCAAATCATCAGGACATTAGGGTTTGAAACCCCTGAGGAGTACCACGATAAGGCTTTCTTGAATCCCTGCCTCAATGACCCAACAATTAGGGATTCACTCCCATGATGAGTATGTGAATAGCCATGTCATGCTTCTAGAGTTTGATCCACAAGTAAACCTTAGTTTTGCAAGCCATGGGCTTTGAATCTATGATGATCAATTAGCAAGTGTCAATATGAATGAATGATCCACATCAATACAAATGGATCTCAAGTAATAGGTTAGATGAAAAGAAAAAAGGGATTGCAAATTTTGGGGTACAATAGTTATGTTGGGAAAAACTCATTAATGCTGTATTTAAATTGTAAAGGGACTTATAATATGGGGCAAATATTTTTGGCAAAATGATTTATAAATTGGGATAAAGGGAGTAGAAGTTTACAATGTGTCAAAAAAACATAGAAGGAAGAACAAATGGATAATGAAATTCGAACTCTTAGATTAGTATTTTTTTAAATGACTAAACTTACTTTAATTTCTTATATATTGAGATTCTCCATTCATAATATAACACGTGGAGTTAATGTCTCATTTCTTAATAAATAAATGTATGACAAGCTCATTATTTAGTGGAGGATCTGAACGGGACGTTAAGTTTTTGACACATGTCACCTAACGAATGGAAAAAAGCACCAACAGTACCATTTGAAATGCACCTAACTTTTATCCTTTTTTAAAAAAAACAATTAAATTACAAAAATTGAAAAAAAAAGACTTAAATTTATAACCTTATGTGTCTATATATATATATATATATATATATATATATATATATATATATATATATATATATATATATATATATATATATATATATATCTTAGAATTTATAAGAAGAGATAGTAATAAATGGTAGATGTTATGTTGGGAAAAAGTCATTAATATTGTATTGGAATTGTAAAGGGACTTATAATTTGGGACAAATATTTTTGGAAAAATGATTTATAATTTGGAATAAAGGGAGTAGAAGTTTACAATGTGTCAAAAAAACATAGAAGGAAGAATAGATGGTGAATGAGATTCGAACTCTTGAATTAGTATTTTTTTACAGGACTAAACTTACATAAAATTGATTATATAATGAAATTCTCCATTCATAATATAACACGTGGATTTAATGTTCCATTTTTTAATAAATAAATGTACCAAAAGCTCATGCTTTGGAGGAGGATCTGAACATGACGTTAAGTTTTGGACACATTTCACCTTATAAATGGAAAAAAGCACCAACAGTACCATTGAAACTCCATCTAACTTTTATACTTTATTTAAATAAACAATTAAGTTACAAAATTTGAAATAAAAAAGACTTTTATATATATATATATATATATATATATATATATATATATATATATATATATATATATATATATATATATATATATCTTGGAATTTGTAAGAAGAGATATGTATAAATCATAGATGTTATGTTGGGAAAAAGTCATTAATGTTGTATTGGAATTGTAAATGGACTTATAGTTTGGGACAAATATTTTGGGAAAAATTATTTATAATTTGAGATAGAGGGAGTAGAAGTTTACAATGTGTCAATATAAACCTAGAATGAAGAACAGATGGTGAATGAGATTCGAACTCTTAGATTAACATTTTTTTAAAGCACTAAAGTTACTTAAAATTGCTTATATATTGAGATTCTCCATTCATAATATAACACATTGAGTTAGTGTCCCATTTTTTAATAAATAAATGTACGACAAGCTTATGATTTGGTGGAGGATCTGAATGTGACATTAAGTTTTTGATAGATGTCACATTATAAATGGAAAAACGCACACACAGTACTATTGGAACTGCACCTAACTTTTATCCTGTTTTTAAATAAACAGTTAAATTACAAATATTGGAATAAAAAAAACTTAAATTTAGAACCTTATATATATATATATATATATATATATATATATATATATATATATATATATATATATATATATATATTTATAATAATAATAATAAGAGATAGTAATAAATGATAGATATTACGTTGGAAAAAAGTCATTAATGTTGTATTGGAATTGTAAAGGGACTTATAATTTGGGATAAATATTTTTGGCAAACTGATTTATAATTTGAGATAGAGGGAGTAAAAGTTTCCAATGAGTCAAGAAAACAAAGAATGAAGAATAAATGGAGAATGAGATTTAAACTCTTAGTTTAGAATTTTTTAAAGGACTAAACTTCCTTAAAATGGTTTATATATTAAGATTCTCCATTCATAATATAACACGTGGAGTTAATGTCCCATCTTTTAATAAATAAATGTATGACAAGCTCATGATTTGGTGGAGGATCTGAACGTGACGTTATGTTTTTGACACATGTCACCTTATGAATGGAGAAAAGCATCAAGAATTCAATTAGAACTTCACCTAACTTTTATCCTTTTCTTAAATAAACAATTAAACTATAAATATTGAAAAAAAGAAGTTAGAATTTGTAAGAAGAGATAGGTATAAATGATAAATGTTATGTTGGGAAAAAGTTATTAATGTTGTATTGGAATTGTAAAGGGACTTATAATTTGGGAAAATTATTTTTGGAAAAATGATTTATAATTTGGGATAGAGTGAGTAGAAGTTTATAATGTGTCAATAAAACATTGAATGAAGCACATATGGTAAATGGGATTCGAACTCTTAGATTAGTATTTTTTTAAAGGACTAAGGTTACTTAAATTGCTTATATACTGAGATTCTCCATTCATAATATAACACGTGGAGTTAGTGTCCCATTTTTTAATAAATAAATGTACGAAATGCTGATACTTTGGTGCAGGATCTGAACGTGACGTTAAGTTTTGGACACATGTCACCTTATAAATGGAAAAAAGCACCAACAGTACCATTGGAACTGCAGCTAACTTTTACCCTTTATTTAAATAGACAATTATGTTACAAAATTTGAAATACAAAAAGACTTATATATATATATATATATATATATATATATATATATATATATATATATATATATATATATATATATATATATATATATATATATATATATATATATATATATATATATATATATATATATATATATATATATATATATATATATATATTATATATATATATATATATATATATATATATATATATATATATATATATATATATATATATATCTTAGAATTTGTAAGAAGAGATAAGTATAAATGATAGATGTTATGTTGGGAAAAAATCATTAATATTGTATTGGAATTGTAAAGGGACTTTTAATTTGGAACAAATATTTTTGGAAAAATGATTTATAATTTGGGATAGAGGGAGTAGAAGTTTACAATGTGTAAATAAAACATATAATGAAGAATAGCTGATGAATGAGATTTGATTTCTTAGATTAACATTTTTTTAAAGGACTAAAGTTACTTAAAATTGCTTATATACTGAGATTCTCCATTCATAATATAACACGTGTAGTTAATGTCCCATTTTTTAATAAATAAATATACGCTAAGGTTATGATATGGTGGAGAATCTAAATGTAACACTAAGTTTTTGACAAATGTCACATTATAAATGGAAAAACGCACACACAGTACCATTGGAATTGCATTTAACTTTTATTTAAATAAACAATTAAATTACAAATATTGGAATAAATAAGAAGAGATAGTAATAAATGATAGATGTTATATTGAGAAAAAATCATTTATATTGTATTGGAATTGTAAAGCGACTTATAATTTGGCACAAATTTTTTTGGAAAAATGATTTATAATTTGGGATAAACATTTTTGAAAAAATGATTTATGATTTTGGATAGAGGGATTAGAAGTTTACAACATGTGAATAAAACTTAGAATGAAAAACAAATGGTGAATGAGTTTCGAACTCTTAGATTAGCATTTTTTTAATGGAAAAAAGTTACTTAAAATTGCTTATATACTGAGATTCTCCATTCATAATATAACACGTGGAGTTAATGTCCAATTTTTTAATAAGTAAATGTACGACAAGCTCATGATTTGATAGGGGTCTGAATGTGATATTAAGTTTTTGATAGATATCACACTATAAATGGAAAAACACACGCACAGTTCCATTGGAACTGCACCTAACTTTTATACTTTTTTTAAATAAACAATTAAATTACAAATATTGGAATAAAAAAGGCTTAA
Organism: Lathyrus oleraceus; assembly: GCF_024323335.1. NCBI lineage: Eukaryota > Viridiplantae > Streptophyta > Magnoliopsida > Fabales > Fabaceae > Lathyrus > Lathyrus oleraceus. The sequence continues at coordinate 348,230,442 of NC_066581.1, forward strand.
ATTTATAACCTTAAATATATATATATATATATATATATATATATATATATATATATATATATATATATATATATATATATATATATATATATATATATATATATATATATATATATATATATATATATATATATATATATATATATATATATAAAGAAGAGAAAGTAATAAATGATAGATATTATTTTTGGAAAAAGTCATTAATGTTGTAATGAAATTGTAAAGGGACTTATAATTTGGTACAAATATTTTAGGAAAATTAATCTATAATTTGGAACAAATATTTTGGAAAAAATGATTTATAATTTGGGATAGAGGGAGTAGAAGTTTACAATGTGTCAATAAAACATAGAATGAAGAACAGATGGTGAATGAGATTCGAACTCTTAGATTATCATTTTTTTAAAGAACAAACGTTACTTAAATTGCCTATATACTGAGATTCTCCATTCATAATATAACACGTAGATTCTCCATTCATAATATAACATGATTTGGTGAAGGATCTGAATGTGACATTAAGGATTTTACAGATGTCACATTAAAAATGGAAAAACGCACACACTGTACCGTTGGAACTGCACCTAACTTTTATATTTTTTTAAATAAACAATTAAATTACAAATATAGGAATAAAAAAGGCTTAAATTTTGAACCTTATATATATATATATATATATATATATATATATATATATATATATATATATATATATATATATATATATATATATATATATATATATATATATAAAGAAGAGATAGTAATAAATGATATATGTTATGTTGGGAAAAAGTCATTAATGTTGTAATGGAATTGTAAAGGGACTTATAATTTGGGACAAATATTTTTGAAAAAATGATTTATAATTTGGGATAGAGGGAGTAGAAGTTTACAATGTGTCAATAAAACATAGAATGAAGAACAAATGGTGAATGAGATTCTCTATTCATAATTTGGGATAAAGGGAGTAGAACTTTAGCATTTTTTTAAAGGATTAAAGTTACTTAAATTTCTTATATACTGAGATTCTCCATTCATAATATAACACGTGGAGTTAATGTCCCATTTTTTAAAAATAAGGGTACGACATGCTCATTATTTGGTGAAGGATCTGAATGTGACATTAAGGTTTTGACCGATGTCACATTAAATATGGAAAAATGCATACACAATACCATTGGAACTGCAACTAACTTTTATATTTTTTTAAATAAACAATTAAATTACAAATATTGGAATAAAAAAGGCTTAAATTTATAACCTTAAATATATATATATATATATATATATATATATATATATATATATATATATATATATATATATATATATATATATATATATATATATATATATATATATATATATATATATATATATATATATATATATATATATATATATATATATATATATATATATATATATATATATATATATATATAGAAGAGATAGTAATAAATGATAGATGTTATGTTTGGAAAAAAGTCATTAATGTTGTAATGAAATTGTAAAGGGACTTATAATTTGAGACAAATATTTTTGGAAAAATGCTTTATAATTTGGAACAAATATTTTGGAACAAATGATTTATAATTTGGGATAGAGGGAGTAGAAGTTTACAATGTCTCAATAAAACATAGAATGAAGAACAAATGGTGAATGAGATTCTAACTCTTAAATTAACATTATTTTAAAGGACTAAAGTTACTTAAATTGCTTATATACTGAGATTTTCGAATCATAATATAACACGTGGAGTTAATGTCCCATTTTTTAATAAATAAATGTAGGGCAAGTTCATGATTTGATAGGGATCTGAATGTGACATTAAGTTTTTGACAAATGTCATACTATAAATGAAAAAATACACGAACAGTACCATTGGAACTGCACCTAACTTTTATACTTTTTTAAATAAGCAATTAAATTACAAATATTGGAATAAAAAAGGCTTAAATTTATAACCTTATATATATATATATATATATATATATATATATATATATATATATATATATATATATATATATATATATATATATATATATATATATATATATATATATATATAAAGAAGAGATAGTAATAAATGGTAGATGTTATATTGGGAAAAAGTCATTAATGTTGTAGTGGATTCAGAAAGGGACTTATAATTTGGGACAAATATTTTTGAAAAACTGATTTATTATTTTGGATAGAGGGAGTAGAAGTTTACAATGGGTCAATAAAACTTAGAATGAAGAAGAGATGGTGAATGAGATTCGAACTCTTAGATTAACATTTTTTTAAAAGACTAAAGTTACTTAAATTGCTTATATATAGAGATTCTCCTTAAATTGCTTATATACTGAGATTCTCCATTCATAATATAACACGTGGAGTTAATGTCCCATTTTTTAATAAGTAAATGTACGACAAGCTCATGATTTGATAGGGGTCTGAATGTGATATTAAGTTTTTGATAGATGTCACACTATAAATGGAAAAACACACGCACAGTTCCATTGGAACTGCACCTAACTTTTATACTTTTTTTTAAATAAACAATTAAATTACAAATATTGGAATAAAAAAGGCTTAAATTTATAACCTTAAATATATATATATATATATATATATATAAAGAAGAGAAAGTAATAAATGATAGATATTATTTTTGGAAAAAGTCATTAATGTTGTAATGAAATTGTAAAGGGACTTATAATTTGGTACAAATATTTTAGGAAAATTACTCTATAATTTGGAACAAATATTTTGGAAAAAATGATTTATAATTTGGGATAGAGGGAGTAGAAGTTTACAATGTGTCAATAAAACATAGAATGAAGAACAGATGGTGAATGAGATTCGAACTCTTAGATTATCATTTTTTTTAAAGAACAAACGTTACTTAAATTGCCTATATACTGAGATTCTCCATTCATAATATAACACGTAGATTCTCCATTCATAATATAACATGATTTGGTGAAGGATCTGAATGTGACATTAAGGATTTTACAGATGTCACATTAAAAATGGAAAAACGCACACACTGTACCGTTGGAACTGCACCTAACTTTTATATTTTTTTAAATAAACAATTAAATTACAAATATAGGAATAAAAAAGGCTTAAATTTTGAACCTTATATATATATATATATATATATATATATATATATATATATATATATATATATATATATATATATATATATATATATATATATATATATATATATATATATATATATATATATATATATATATAAAAGAAGAGATAGTAATAAATGATATATGTTATGTTGGGAAAAAGTCATTAATGTTGTAATGGAATTGTAAAGGGACTTATAATTTGGGACAAATATTTTTGAAAAAATGATTTATAATTTGGGATAGAGGGAGTAGAAGTTTACAATGTGTCAATAAAACATAGAATGAAGAACAAATGGTGAATGAGATTCTCTATTCATAATTTGGGATAAAGAGAGTAGAACTTTAGCATTTTTTTAAAGGATTAAAGTTACTTAAATTTCTTATATACTGAGATTCTCCATTCATAATATAACACGTGGAGTTAATGTCCCATTTTTTAAAAATAAGGGTACGACAAGCTCATTATTTGGTGAAGGATCTGAATGTGACATTAAGGTTTTGACCGATGTCACATTAAATATGGAAAAATGCATACACAATACCATTGGAACTGCAACTAACTTTTATATTTTTTTAAATAAACAATTAAATTACAAATATTGGAATAAAAAAGACTTAAATTTATAACCTTATATATATAAGAAGAGATAGTAATGAATGATAGATGTTATGTTGGGAAAAAATCATTAATGTTGTATTGGAATTGTAAAGAGACTTATAATTTGGGACAAATATTTTTCGAAAAATGATATATAATTTGGGATAAAGGGAGTAGAAGTTTACAATGTGTCGATAAAACATAGAATGAAGAACATATGTGGAATGAGATTCGAACTCCTAGATTAATTTTTTTTTAAAGGGCTAAAGTTACTTAAATTGCTTATATAATTGCTTATATATTGAGATTCTCCATTCATAATATAACATGTGGAGTTAATGTCCCATTTTGTAATAAATAAAGGCACGACAAGCTCATGATTTGGTGGAGGATCTGAATGTGACATTAAGTTTTTGACAGATGTCACATTATAAATGGAAAAATGCACACACTGTACCATTAGAACAGTAAATGAAATGAATGCAATAAATAAAGCAGCATATAGCAACCAACATCCTAATCCTAGAGAGCGCTAGGAGAGACTCGCTTAGGGAAGAAGGACCAGCACAGGTCAACTTCTCTGTTAGATCCCCAGCAGAGTCGCCAGCTGTCGCATTACGCGAAAAACCGGCGGGAAAACAAGAACAACAGAGCCGCCACCGTGCGTTATTTATCCCAAAAGAGGGAAAGGAAACGCTCAGAGTAAACCTGGAAAAGACGTGGTCTCGCGACCAAAGAGAATGGGATCGGGAGTCGGTTATGCGAAGGGAAGGTATTAGCACCCCTACGCATCCGTCGTACTCGACGGGATCCACGCACAATAGGAAGGGAAAATGGTTGCTAAAAACACTGCTCACACACACACATACTGGCTGAAGGAGACACAAGAAAACAGACTGAAACTGACTCGGCAGGATATCGCATCCTGGGCCTACTTAGTCTATCAAGCATAGACATCAGAGTCTAAGTAGGTCGGACGGGGAAAACAACACATGCTCGCTAGGATGTCGCATCCTATGCATACGTATCTCCTTTGGACGAAGGAGAATCAGAGCATTCGTAGCTCGGCTAACACGCACACAAACAAACACAGGCAAAGGCAAACGTGGAGCCTGAATGCCAATCACTGGGCTTACATCAGCATCCGAACCAAACACACGCACACTGGAACCCGAATGCCACTCGATGGACTTACATCAGCTTCCAAGCACACAACAACACAAAACGAAGACACAGGCAGAAGAAAGGTCTCGATTGCAACTAGGGCAAGAGAACGGGAAGGTCTCAATCGCAACGAGGGCGAGAGAAAAGAATTAGTGTTAGTTGTTAGTCAAACTCGACAAGACATCGCATCTCGTGCCTACGTATCTCATCTGGACATGAGAATCAGAGTTGCCGTAGTTCGGCTTACGCACGCCAAACAACACAGAACACACAAACAAACAAGGGTGGCAAACATGGAGCCCGACAACCAATTGATGGAATTATGTCGGCATCCAAACCAAAACACACTCAAAAGGGCAAACATGGAGCCCGACAACCAATTGATGGAATTATGTCAGCATCCGAACCCAAAGCACACAACAGCATGCAACAATCAAACAAACAAACAACAACATGCTAGGGAGTCGGGGACTCGAGCCTAGCATTTGTCAAACAACGCACACAATAAAAGAAAAAGGCGCCCGGAGAGATCAGCTCAATCTCCTGCCTACATACTTCATCTGGTGTGAAGATCAGGGCGATGTAGTTCCCCTACGCAGGAACTGCATTGCTAACCAGAAACCAGGGAAGGACACACTACTAGGGAGCTGGACTCGAGCCTAGTGTTGTCATGCATCGTTTACCCTAAGTTCGGTTTTCTATTCTACTTGCATAAGCAAACTACTCCTATCCAGGAAAGAAGCAAGCACACAAGCATACAAAATAATTCAAGCATACATCAAATGAGAACAAGCATCTCAAACAGATATCCACATAACACGCACTATAGCCAAACAAGGGGGCTCAATCAATAGGTTTGACTGCCGAAGCGAGTCGTCTGTACGGGCTGGGTTTGCTCTTAACCTTGCCATTACGAGGCTAAGGTGAAGCAGATGAAAGGATGAAGTGAGGATGAGACCTCACAGCTCTTATCCCTGACCAGGGAGAGCTTCTGACAAATGAGCATGGGTCCAGAATGGGGGAACCCTTCTATACTCAGAGACTCCGACACAATGTGCACTGCACAAGATCTTGGGCTTGGATCTCAATGCTACAACCATGTAATGGGAGCAAGGAGAAGACTCACAGAATAGTGGGGGATAGATTGCTTATCCCTACCTTCCACCAATTGCCTCTTTTAGAGGACTTTCACCTGCTTGGCACGAAAAATAAACAACCACAATCATTGCCTCTTAAGGAGGACTTCAGACAGTTTGCCCGGTCAAATAACAGACCGGGTCTCCAGACTACATGAAGTTAGGAAGTTATACCTCAATGCAAGTTGCTTAAGCAAAGCAAAGCAAAAGTTCACAAGGAACTGAGCAACTAAAAGTACCTGGAAACAATCAAACACAGTTAGTACTCAGACAGACAAAGATAAACAGCAAGTATTAATCATCCAGACTATACAAACTAATGCACAACAAAGCAAGCTCAAAGCTCAATCCCAAACTTCACAACCTACAAAACAAAGTTATATTAGTGTACAAACATCAAACAACATCAATTGAATTGACTTGGATCATTCTCCATTCACATTGCACCTTTTCATCCTGAAAAATCAATCAAATGTTAGCAACTAGACCACTAGGCCAAGCCTAGGGTCCAAAGGCAAGAAAAATTCCTAAACAGCAAGGTATCCCTAACCAAACTCAAATTAATGTCAAACAAGAGCCAACACAATTAGTCCCATGTTCATATCATTCATTATATTCATTCCATGCACAAAACAAGGCAAACTAGTTCAAATGAAGCACCAAACATTCAAACAGAACTATTGCATTCAAATCCATATCACAACAATTCTAAAAATTCTCAAATAATTTACACCTAAACAGGGGATATTCCAGGTCTAGCATGTCAAATTTTAGCCTAATTGGACCAAGGGAACTATGTCAATGAAAACCAACAAAAACAGACACAATTACATGCTCCAAATCACAACATCAACACATGCTTCCACTTCAAAAATTCATAACTCAATGAAAACAGTAAAGAAATGAGTGAGACCAAAACAGGGATGTCACATCATGTGTCTACAACATTCATATCAAATTTCATGATCATTCAATACCATATGAGCATTTCACATTAAATCTACCAACATGTGTCACATGAACTTGCACAATTGACCAATCAGAGATGAAAAATAGCAATCAATTTGAAAATGCTACATAAAATTCCACAAAAATTCACATAACCTCTTAACATGTTAATCAACCATCATGCAAAATTTCACATTATTCTAACAAGCCTAGGTCACTCAAAAAAATCCAGCAAGTTGGCATAATGAGGTGTGACACAAATTGTCACACCTAAGTTCCAAAATTTGTAACTCAATGACCAGGTATTAAAAATTCATGAAATTTACATGTAAATAAGCATCAACCAGTCCACAATCATCACAAAAAATTTCAAGAATTTATTTGCAACTATCAGAATTTCATGAACAAAATGGCAAAGTGTATCAAATTTACATACATGTGAAAGAACCCTAAGTCATACACAAATATTACCATGCACAACTTTGACCAATAGGTCAAAAAACATCTACAGTCAACAAGGAAGTCAAAGAAACGACTCTCATATTTTTCTGAATTTTCTATGATTTTTGGTGAATTTTCTAAGGTCATGGTGATTTTTTATGAATTAATTTTAATTAACTAAAATTGCCAATGGCACAATTGTAAATAATGGAGGCGGGAGCGGGAAACGCGTTATTTGAAAATTCAAACGCGAATCCAGATCAAACACACTAATATATCCAGAAAACTTCATCTTCTTCACTCAGCCACTCAAGAACACGTGATTATCAAATCACCACCAAAACGAGCAAACGAATACTCGTTGGAACCGTATGAACATGTGGAATCCAAATATGAACTCGATTTAACCTAACAGCTGCTATATCACGCGAATCGATCATGTTAGGGTTTTGGATCGAAACTTCAAACTAAGATTTCTTAGCCTACAGTTCATCATTCACAAATCTAAAACCATCACGATGCTCTACAATCAACGAACTATAGAATGCACATGATAATTGAGCAAAGCTTGAGATTCGAAATTTTAGAAACCTGATATGGCAGTGTAATTCTTGTTGTTCTTCGGGCGTTTTAGCTCCAAACAGGTGTAGTATATGCTCGTGGAAGGTGAGTAGAAGAGTTGGATTCGAATGTAGTGGCTTCTAATGCTCGAATTCAAGATTCACCATGAATGATGCACTTTTGGACAGCTGCGAATTACCACTCCTTGCGCTCCAATGACCAAAAATAGTTTGAGATGATGATGAGAGGAGTTCAAATCAAAAAGAAATTCGCAGATTGATCAAGATTTGATGAAGATTGATGAGTTTTTAGGTTTTGGTGTTCTTGAGATTTTGAGAGAATGTGATGAATTTTCAGATCTAGTTTTGGAATGTGTGTATTCTGTTATGATTATCATGTGATTAGGAATATATATGTGTGCTTAATCCAAGCTTAAACATGTAATTAGCCAACTTGCATTTGATTAGTGAAAATGTTAATTTTCAAGTGAGGGACAAAATGGTATTTTCACATACAAGCCAATGCCAGCTCATGGACAGCTCACACACTCTCTAAATGACATGTGTGAGCTGTTGCAACTTGTCTCACTCTCATTGGATGCATATTTCTCATTTTCACCATGTAATTGCACTTTGTCCAATTTTGCACTTTCATTTTACAAGTCAGATTCCAAACCACAAGGCCTATGCATGTTATGATGATTCCAACAAGTTTCAAATACCATTTATGAGGTGTTGCAAAAATCCCCACTCAAAAATTCCAATTATTTCACAAGTTGGACAATTTTGCCCCTGGTCCATTTAACTGTCCAGTTGAAATTTGACTTTTTGCACTGGCCACTTTTGAGAAAATCCAATTATGCACCATGAAAGTACATGTCAAATGGAGTTTGTGCATATAAAGAACTTGCAATTTGGACAAACCATGTGGAGATTATGGCCTCCTGATTATGGGTCATTTCTGAAATTCACTGAGCCCTAATTTTCCAACCATGCATTGGATTTTCAAGTTCTTGGACTTTTTGGAAAGGTGAGGTCAAGCTATTCAACTTTCATGTTGGACAAAATTCCATTTGAAGCTTGTAGGATGAAGTTATTTTGAGGGGAAAAAGTTTCCATTTTGGGCAGCTGAAATTACAGGTCACCTGCTATTTTTGGAAACTTTCTGTCTGACCTCCAAATCTTCAACCTTGGTCTTTGGTATGTCAAATGAGACTCATATGGACATGAATGAGGCCTTTCAAACCATTTCCCACCTTCCAATCCATAAAATCGGGCACAGTTGACCACAGTTGACTTTCTAGGGTTTCTGGTTGACTGAACAATGACTGGTGATTTCTGAGCATCCAACCTTTGGCCAAACCACTTCAAAATGATCCTTGGACCATATGAGCTTGATAAATCAACCCTAGGGCCTTGTCCCAATGAAAATGGCACTCCCTTGCTTGATTGACTGATTCTCCTGATCAGTCTGACCCAATCCATCAATTGAGCTTGCTCTTGGGCAAATGGACAATGCAATGTTATGCAGTGGACATTGTTAATGCTATGACCTAATATGAAATGAATGTAAACAATGGTAGGGTGCAAATTTGAGGTGCTACAGCTGCCCCTATTCAATCAACTGGGAACCCGAATGGATGAGAGCAACGGCTGTCAGACTTTTAGGGTAAACAGGGATTGAATACCAAGAACCGTAGAAATTTGCACACTGCTGGGAAATTTTCTGTTTTCTTGTTTTTATTGTTTTTTTTTCAGAGGTACAAGCACATCCAGACATCGACACACGATGACTGGGATCAGAAATCATCTCAACTAAACGCCAACGGACAACTAGGAAAAACTCAACGTTTACCAAGATCAACGGAGAGGTAAATCAACTCTACTGGGGATAACCAGGAAAGGATACAACCATACGTCAACGGACGTAATGGGGAAAAACTCAACGTTTACCAAGACCAACGGAGAGGTAAACAATCATTATAGGATGAATGGGAAGAGAGATACAACCATACGTCAGCGGACGTAATGGGGAAAAACTCAACGTTTACCAAGACCAACGGAGAGGTAACCAGACATCATAGGATGAATGGGAAGACTCGACCAGACGTCATAGGACGACAGGGAGACTCAACGTTTATCGACACCAACGGAGAAGGAGAAAACTCAGCCAGACGTCATAGGACGAAAGGGAGACTCAACGTTTATCGACACCAACGGAGAAGGAGAAAACTCAACCAGACGCCAACGGACGAAAGGGAGACTCAACCAGACGTCATCGGACGAAAGGGAGAAGGAGAAAACTCAGCCAGACGTCATAGGACGAAAGGGAGACTCAACCAGACGTCATCGGACGAAAGGGAGAAGGAGAAAACTCAGCCAGACGTCATAGGACGAAAGGGAGACTCAACCAGACGTCATCGAACGAAAGGGAGAAGGAGAAAACTCAGCCAGACGTCATAGGACGAAAGGGAGACTCAACCAGACGTCATCGGACGAAAGGGAGAAGGAGAAAACTCAGCCAAACGTCATAGGACGAAAGGGAGAAGGAGAAAGCCACTTCACGAGGGAAAGGCACCACAACCGGAAACCGAATAGGACGTCTACTGGGAATTCTGGTTGGGAAATCAACCAGACATTAATGAATGAATGGGAATAGGGTACACAATCAAACGTCATCGGACGAATGAGAAAAACACAATGTTTATTGAAACCAACGGGGAGGTAAATCCACTTGGGGAAGGGTACAACTAGACGTCATAGGACGACTAGGAAAAACTCGACGTTTATCGACACCAACGGAGAGGAGGAGACTCTGAGGGGAATCATCTGGCCTTACCAAATGATCTGCGGGGAATAAGCAACTAGACGTCATCGGACGCATAGGAAAAACTCGACGTTTATCGACACCAACGGAGAGGAGGACTCTTCTGGGGAAGACCCTGTGGGGAAAGATATCAACTATACGCCGACGGACGCATAGGAAAAACTCAACGTTTATCGACACCAACGGAGAGGAGGATTCTACTGGGGAAGGGACGACGTTACGAACATCGAAAGATGATGTTTACAGACACCAAAGAATACCAGACACTACGCATGACTGGGAAAGCACCGAAAGATGGTGTTTACCGACACCCCAGAAGACTAGACACTAACGCATGACTGGAAATCACCGAAAGACGGTGTTTACCGACACCAAAGAAATAACACACGCGGGTGCTGACAGGCTACTGAAATTTACCAAATGACAGGGCAAGGCTGAACACTTGCAGGGGGTCTCACTGGGGAGAAACATGCTTTCCTTTCACCAACGGATGAGGAAATAAACCTCTGTGGGGATTATCAATCCTGAATGCTGTCAGGAGCAACTGTAGCAAACGTGCCGTACAGGTTGAACAAACATCCGCCTCTGCCGGGGAGATGGTCTGATTGGGTTTTGAACACATGAATGCATATGTTTGAATTTTTCTATGGCGTAATGCTCCACATTGAATGGAAATGCTACGCGTTTTGAGGATGCAATGATTACTACATGCAAAATGCAAATGCACCCTGGCTACGGAGCCAAAAGATCAGGTACTCCAACTTTGCGGGGAGACCCCTCATCTAGGAATGCTTTGCGGAGAAAGCACCGACCTCTCACTCATGCTGGAGAAACAAAACTGTTGCCGGGAATAGGATAGACTCCGCTGGGAATATCCTTCACAGGATCCAATCCACCCGGGGACTCCGCTTGGGAAACACTCAATACTCCGCTGGGGAAGATAACACCAAGCAACTCTTCGGGGATGACACTCGTTGAGGAGTAACAAGATCACCTTACTGGGGAATGATGTACCACTTCGCTGGGGGAAGACTTAACCAAACCTCTGTAGGACCACTCTGCTTTGGGGAATAACTTCTACTCCACTGGGGACGACCCACACAATCCCTAAGTAGACTAAACTCAACTGGGGATGCCAATACTGATCTGCCACGGAACTCAACCAATCCACAAGTAGGATGAACTCTGCTGGAGAAATATTTCTTCGAAACCCGCTCCACTCGGGGAACTTGCTGAAGAACAAACCCACACCATTCTGCTGAGGAGAACAACTCTGGTGGGGATGATAACACATCATATCATACTGGAGATAGACCTTCACAACCCTGCTGGCAGAAGTACTCACGACCGTGCTGGGGATAACATATCACAAACCCAACTGCTGGGGAACAACATTCTCATGACAAACTCCGCTGGGGGAACTCCTGGGGAAACGTCTGCCAGGCACTCATTGGGGATCTCATCTGGGGGAAATCTGCCAACACAGGCCTGCTGGGGATATGCAGTCCTTAGATCTGCTGAGGAAAGAAAGCACTACCCACAGACCTCTGCAAGGGAACACAGCTCTGACAACTCTCAAACTTGCTCCGAGAAGGTCCTGCTGGAGAAACGACACAGAAGGCGACCTGTAAGACAGCACAACACAATGCCCCAGGGGTACATGGACAAGATATGCTCAAGTGTCCTCAACATTCAAAATGATTCTCAAATGTTTTATCCTCCTGCAAGTTATTGTTAAGCCTTCATGTTTTATTATATGCAATGTTTATCAAAAATTCGGACGTTTTTGCAAACAAAACAGTAAAAATAAAAACAAGAGAGCTATTTATCTGAATAACGACTTTTATTGATTGAAAATGTGCCTGAAAAGGCGAATACATTGGGAAGCAATTCCTAGAAAGAGGTAATTGCGCACAAAAGGAAAATAAACTATCCTAATGGCAATGTAAATACGGCATCCACTATTTCCCAATTCTGTTATAACCCACAGATCATCAGTTTTCCTCCCAACTCCTTGCTTTCTGAGAAGAATGACTGGACCGATCACATCTTTCAAGATGGCAGCTGACGAAGTGCAATGAAGTACAGATAACTCAGACTGTAGTCTTCGCTTTAATCCCTCTTTTGGCTGGATCGCCCTTTCGGGTTTTCAATCCACCGGGATACCCATTTTTGCCTAAGTCGCCTTTGCGGGTTTTCGACTTACCAGGTGTACAAATTCTTTTCATTTTATTCCCTAATTTTTGCCCGAACCTTTTCTTTCTGTTTTTTGGTTCGCCGGGATGCCCCTTTTTGCCTGGACTCTTTTGTTCTTTTTGTCCAGCGGGTCAATTCATGCGAAGTATTTTTTGACTACATCTGAGTTAACAGGGGACGGAAAATCTTCACCATCCATTGTTGTAAGCATCAAGGCTCCACCGGAGAAGACCTTCTTCACAACATATGGACCTTCGTAATTAGGAGTCCACTTGCCCCTGTTATCTGTACCGGGAGGAAGGATCCTCTTCAAAACTAGATCTCCAGTTTGAAACGTCCGAGGACGCACTTTCTGATCAAAGGCTCGCTTCATCCTTCTCTGATATAACTGCCCATGGCACACAGCTGCTAGCCGTCTCTCTTCGATAAGGCTTAACTCATTAAACCTTGTGCGAATCCACTCGGCTTCGTCCAGCTTGACATCCAATAATACCCTCAGAGAAGGGATCTCCACTTCAACTGGTAGGACTGCTTCCATACCATACACAAGGGAGTACGGGGTTGCCCCGGTTGACGTACGCACTGAGGTACGGTACCCATGCAAAGCGAAAGGCAGCATCTCATGCCAATCCTTGTACGTCACGACCATCTTTTGCACAATCTTCTTGATATTCTTGTTAGCCGCCTCTACAGCACCATTCATCTTTGGTCTGTAAGGAGAAGAATTGTGATGTTCGATCTTGAAATCTCTGCAAAGCTCTTTCATCATTTTGTTATTGAGATTTGAACCATTGTCAGTGATGATTCTCTCAGGAACTCCATAACGACAGATGATTTCTTTCTTGATGAACCGGGCAACCACTTGTTTGGTAACATTAGCATAGGAAGCCGCTTCTACCCATTTGGTGAAATAGTCGATCGCAACCAAGATGAAGCGATGTCCATTCGAAGCAGTAGGTTCAATCTTCCCAATCATGTCAATGCCCCACATGGCAAACGGCCAAGGCGAGTTCATGACATTCAACGGGCTTGGTGGTACATGCACCTTATCAGCATAGATCTGGCACTTATGGCATTTCCGAGCGTACTTGAAGCAGTCGGATTCCATAGTCATCCAGTAATATCCGGCTCTCAACAATTTCCTTGACATCGCATGACCACCAGCATGGGTACCAAACGAACCCTCGTGCACTTCTTGCATCAACACGTCTGCTTCGTGTCCATCCACACATCTGAGCAAGACCATGTCAAAGTTCCGTTTGTACAACACATCATCCTGATTCAAATAAAAGCTTCCAGCTAGCCTTCTCAGGGTTTTCTTGTCGTTCTTCGATGCACCTTCAGGATACTCCTGAGTCTTGAGGAAGTGCTTGATGTCATAATACCACGGTTTCTCATCAACCGCAACAACAGACTCGGCTGCAAACACATACGCAGGCCTCTCGAGTCGATTCACTGCAACATGTGGCACATGATTCCACCAATGGACTTTTATCATGGAAGATAAAGTAGCCAAGGCATCCGCCATCTGATTCTCATCCCGGGGGACATGATACAACTTCACCTTCTTGAAGAACGTCAGTATTCTTCTGGTGTAATCTCTATACGGAATCAAATGAGGTTGATTTGTATTCCAATCTCCATTGACCTGATTGATCACTAGAGCTGAATCTCCAAAGATGTCAAGCGTTTTGATTCTCAAATCAATGGCTTCTTCTATCCCCATGATACAAGCCTCATACTCAGCTTCATTGTTGGTGACATCAAACGTCAATCTGGCAGAAAAAGGTATATGAGCACCTTTAGGATTGATCAATACTACACCAACACCATTACCATTCACATTCACGGCCCCATCAAACATCAATGTCCACTTGTCATCAGGATCCGGTCCTTCTTCGACAAGAGGCTCTTCACAATCTTTCATCTTAAGATACATGATGTCTTCATCAGGGAATTCAAACATCATAGGCTGATAGTCGTCGATCGGTTGTTCGGCGAGATAGTCTGACAATACACTACCTTTGATAGCCTTCTGCGACGTGTACTGGATATCATATTCAGTTAAGATCATCTGCCAACGGGCAACACGTCCAGTGAGAGCCGGCTTCTCAAAGATGTATTTCACTGGATCCATCTTAGAAATCAACAAGGTAGTATGGTTCAGCATATACTGCCTCAGTCGGCGAGCAGCCCAGGCCAAAGCACAACAAGTTTTCTCAAGCTGTGAATATTTGATTTCACAGTCGGTAAACTTTTTGCTAAGGTAGTATATGGCATGCTTTTTCGACCAGACTCGTCATGCTGTCCCAATACACACCCCATCGAGTTCTTGGTAACTGACAGGTACATTATCAGCGGTCTCCCTGGAACTGGAGGTATCAGGATTGGAGGTTTCTGTAAATACTCTTTTATCTTGTCAAAAGCTTTCTGACAATCATCGTTCCACTTGATCGCCTGGTTCTTTCTGAGCAATTTGAATATTGGTTCACATGTGGCAGTTAGGTGAGATACGAACCTTGCAATGTAGTTCAGTCTCCCTAAAAACCCACGAACCTGCTTTTCTGTTCTCGGTTCAGGCATCTCCTGAATAGCTTTGACTTTCGCTGGATCAACCTCAATCCCTTTCTCACTGACAATGAAGCCTAACAGCTTCCCTGATCTCACACCAAACGTACACTTGTTCGGATTCAGCCTCAGTTTGAACTTGACCAACCTGTCAAACAACTTCTGCAGATTAACCAGGTGCTCCTCTTCTGTCTGCGACTTTGCAATCATATCATCCACGTACACCTCAATCTCTTTGTGCATCATGTCATGAAAGAGAGTCGTCATTGCCCTCTGATAGGTAGCACCGGCATTCTTCAGCCCAAATGGCATCACCTTATAGCAGAACGTGCCCCAAGGTGTAATGAATGTCGTCTTTTCCATGTCCTCTGGCGCCATCTTAATCTGGTTATAGCCCGAGAAACCATCCATGAAAGAGAATACCGAGGATTGAGCCGTATTATCCACCAATACATCAATGTGAGGTAATGGGAAATCATCTTTCGGACTCGCCCTGTTCAAATCCCGGTAATCGACACACATTCTGACTTTTCCATCCTTCTTCGGCACAGGAACGATGTTGGCAACCCACGGCGGGTAAGTTGTTACTGACAAGAACCCAGCATCGAACTGCTTCTGAACCTCTTCCTTGATCTTTACTGCCATATCAGGACTCGTTCTACGAAGCTTCTGCTTAACCGAAGGACAATCATCTCTGAGAGGTAGTCTATGAACCACGATATCAGTATTCAGCCCAGGCATATCTTGATAAGACCAGGCGAATATCTCCACATACTCTCTCAGCATTTCAATCAACCTGCTCTTGACCTCAGGTTTCAAAGCAGCCCCAATCTTGATATCCCTTTTGGCGTCCTCAGTACCAAGATTCACAATCTCCAACTCTTCCTGATGAGG
Organism: Lathyrus oleraceus; assembly: GCF_024323335.1. Classification (NCBI taxonomy): domain Eukaryota; kingdom Viridiplantae; phylum Streptophyta; class Magnoliopsida; order Fabales; family Fabaceae; genus Lathyrus; species Lathyrus oleraceus. The sequence goes on from NC_066581.1 coordinate 348,246,917, forward strand.
TTGGATGACTCTTTCCTCCTGCTTCAACAATCTAGCCAATTCTTTCGGGAGTTCACTGTCTTCATCACTCTCCTCTTCAGCTTGGTAGATGGGATTGTCGAAATCATACTGAGCCATAACAGATTTGTTCATAGTGGATGCCATAAGATCAATTCTGCATGTTTAATGCTTTATTTTAGAAAAAGAGTTCAAGAAAGCCACAAAAACAAAAACATTGCCATTTTTAATTTTTTGAAAAATGAAAAACAAAATAGAAAGACAGGGATCACAAAATTGTTTGCAAAACGTCCTTTATTAATGATAAAAATTGAAAACATGAGGCCCTACAATGAACCACTACGCCTTGGGCAGAACGTAGGGTTTTATGCAGAATGAAAAAAACAAAAGAAAATTACTCTGTATGAAGAGTAACTTGGACTATATCCTCTGCAGTCCAGTTGTTGATCACTTCCCCTGGCGCACTCGGGCGGACCCAGCAGTCGAGATCACAATCACTGTCGACATCTTCCACATCGGTTGCAAAGACGGCACCGTGATTCATCAGCCCCGCGCTGGTGAAGGTACTAGGACCTGCTGCCCCCTGCTCTGCTCGGAGAGGCTCATAACCGATGCCAAATTTGTCCTCTTTGACTGGCAAGTCCACCATCTTGCCCCAGCCCTCGGCCTTACCAGAGTCAACAACCTCCTTAGCTTGCTTGTAAGAAGTGATCGAAGCACCTGGCTTCCTCTGCTCAGCATAAGCTACCTTCTCAAGCGCCACAGTCTCAAACGCCTGGCACAAAGTCTCATGGATCTCGCCATCCACCTCGACATATTTGAACGAGGATAAATGACTCACCAAGCTGTCCTCTTCACCGCATACGGTCACAATCTGACCATTCCAGACGTATTTGAGTTTCTGATGGAGAGTCGACGAGACTGCCCCTGCTGCGTGGATCCATGGACGTCCCAGAAGGCAACTGTAAGCAGGCTGGATGTCCATGACGTAGAAGACAATGTCGAACTCCTCCGGACCTATCCTTATAGGCAAAGTGATTTCACCAAAGACAGAACGCTTGGATCCATCAAATGCACGAACCACTAGGTCACTCGGCGTCAGCACAACCCCTTCAATCGGTATCTTCTTCAAGATCTGTTTCGGCAGCACGTTCAACGAAGACCTGGTATCCACTAAAACATGTGACAGCACAGCCCCCTTGCACTCCATAGTGATGTGCAAGGCCTTGTTGTGATTCCGCCCCTCAGGTGTCAAATCAAGATCTGTGAACCCCACGCCGTGTCGGGTACTCACATTAGCAATTACACCTTCAAGTTGATTGACAGAAATCTCCTGAGGTACATACGCCATATTTAACATTTTCAGCAAGGCGTCTCTATGTGCCTCAGAACACAACAGCAGAGACAGGATAGAAATTTTGGAGGGAGTTTGATTGAGCTGATCTACAATCTTGTAGTCACTCTTTTTAATTATCCTCATAAATTCTTCCACATCCTTTTCAAACGAGCCACCAGGCACATTCGCTTGAGCAGGAACTTCATCAACAACGGCCTGTTTGCCCTTAGCTTTAACAGATGCCTCAGCATTGGCATCCCTCAACTGTTGAGGCGCAAACAGCCAACCATTACGGGTAAAGCCTCCGGGTCCACCCACGTTGTCCACAGCAGGACTCGCAACGACCGGAGCTTTACTAGCAGGTGCATAAATTGTCACGGGCGCTTGATTCGAAGGCTTGACCCTGTTCTCAGCCCTCCGGTTGCTTCGGTAGGCATTATCATACCTCCAAGGCACAGCATTATTATTCTCGGCTCTTCTGACCGGAGCGACGATTGTTGTAGGAGTGTTGGCAGCAACTGGTGCGTATATGGTAACTGGATTACCACTGGTTGTAGGCGCACGCCCTTCAGATGGCTTGAAAAAGATGGTGACAGTAGACACTGCCCCATGATCTCTGTTATCGGCCCTACCAAACTGAATACAGCCTCGATCCATCAAACCCTGGATACTAGCCCTCAGTAGTTCACACCCATTCTCTGACTCTGCACAGCCCAAACAAGTTTCAGCACAACCCGGATGAACACCAGCTCTCAGCAAACGGTCTTTGACAACCAACAGAGAAGTCTGAATCTCATCCACACTGATCACCAGATCTTCAGATTCAACCCCTTCAATACAGTTTACCCGGTGAGCGCCATGCGCGGGCATGGGATTGTTAACAACATTCGGCACAGGGGAGAAATTGATCGCCTTAGAATCGATCAGATCTTGGACTTTATGCTGAAAAGCCCGACATTTCTCTATATTATGCCCGGGTCCTCCGGAATGGAAATCACACCGGACATTTGCATCGTACCCAGGTGGCAAAACAGTTGGCGGAGCCATCGTTCTCAATTCTACGAAACCCAATTTGAGCAACTCAGGTAGAAGCTCAGCATACGACATGGGCAACGGGTCAAACCTTCTATCCGGTTGCAGCCTCTGCCTCGGCTGATAAGGACGTTGCTGCTGTTGTTGTTGTCTGGGTTGTTGCGGAGGTTGACGTTGTTGCGGTGCAGGAATGGTCACTGCAGCAACCTGTCTGTACTGATGCTGATTTCTGTTCTGACCTCGGCGGTGCTGAACAACATTAGTTTCACCTTCTCTACGGCGAGGTGCCCCAGAGAAAGGTTTCTTTGATGAAGAGGAACCCACATCATTGATCTTTCCAGCTTTGATCAAACTCTCGGTCCTTTCACCGCAGATCACCACATCAGAGAAGCTTCCGAATGGGCAACTCCCCATTTGGTCCATGAACACTCCCTGAAGTGTGCCAATGAACATATCCGTCAACTCCCTTTCCAGCATAGGGGGTTGAACTCTGGCAGCAAGCTCACGCCACCTCTGGGCGTACTCTTTGAAACTCTCATTATTTTTCTGGCACAGACTCTGCAGCTGAGTCCGGCTCGGTGCCATGTCCATGTTGTGTTTATATTGTCTGATAAAAGCTTCTCCCAGATCCCTCCAACATCGGATAGAATCTCGCTTGAGTTCCATGTACCAATCCAGAGATGCCCCAGATAGGCTATCTTGAAAGAAGTACATCCACATTTTCTCGTCATCTGTATATGCCGAGATCTTCCGATAATAAGCCTGCACATGAGTGCGAGGGCAAGAAGTACCGTTGTACTTGTCAAAGGTGGGCGCTTTGAATTTGTGGGGAATCCTCAGACCTTCGACCAACCCCATATTAGTGACATCGAACCCAAGAGAGTTCTGGCATTCCATCGCCCGGATTTTTTCAGCTAGGGCATCGACCTTACGATCCCTATCTTCCATTCTAGCAACATCACCATCATCCTCACTCAGCATTGTGAACATGTCCTCTTGTCTGTCAACAAGAGGAGCTGGATGACGTGCCGGAGCCCTGGTAGCTCTGGCATTGACCTCTGCAGCAAGAGGCTGACCATTGATCCTTATGCCTTGGAGTTCTTCTCCCGTAGCATAGCCATGACCAGGAGCAGCAGCAACATTGACATTAACAGTTTCGAAACCAGGTGGAGCAATAGGTGAACCACGGTTAGACGCCAGAATAACCGTTTCCTGTCTCTGAACCAAAGCGCGGAGCTCCTCCTGACCCTGAGCAACCCCTTGCATCATAGTCAAAAACTGGGCCATGTTCGCCCTCATCTCAGCTAGTTCAGTCTGAACCTGATCCATACTTCTTCGCTGATTTAGTCTTGTAGAATACCGGTGCGGTCGCTGATCAGCTATCCTGCCTGACACAGGAACCAGAATGAGAAGTCGACACAAGAACACCTGTTATGCAAATGTTATGAGTATGATGTTAATGCATATGATGCACATGATAATGATCATCTCTCAGGCATTCAAGGAGCCTGATTCATCTCAAGAAACGACAACCTGCAACAACACCAAGCAACAGGGAGATACAGCATCATCATACAACAGGGTACTGAGTAAAGAGAAACCAAAAATCTCATCTATAAATGAGCAACTGAATCATACAACAAAGATCCAAATATCCAACAAGGTACAACAAAGAATCCCACCCAACAAGCCTGGGGGTGATTCTCAACCTAAACATCAGGAAATACAAGCTAAGACAAGTTACTTCCAGGAATGAGCGTCTTCAAGTAGTGACACTGGTCTATCAACAGTTCACACTCTGAACATTCTGGCAAGGGAGTGATCTTCTCCTTCAACTGTCTTCTAAGCTCGACAACCTCTGCCCCAAGCTGGGTCTCTGATGCAAGTCTCTGGTCGACTTCCTTCTTCATCTGGATATCTTTGGCTCTGAGTTGCTTCTCCAAGTCTCTGATCTTCTTCAGATAACTGGCTTCGGATCTCTGCAACCTCAAACACTCTCTGTGCTCCGCATCTAGCAAATTCTCCATCTCTGAATAAGATCTCTTTTTACTCCTTACACCACCAACACCTGCACTCTGGGCATCTCTGAGTTGATGAGACAGGTTCAGCTTATCAGCCTTGGCTTGATACAATTCCATCTGGGCATCTTGCTCTTTCTCCTTCAGGCGACGATTCTCCATCAGAGCTTGCTTATACTGCTCAGCTGGCACAGTATCAGCAAGAATCAAGGGTGGTTGTACTAGCAACGGATTCATCCTATCATAGGGCAACAACAAAGTTTCCACTCTCTTCTTCACCCAATCCGTGTAATCAGGCATAGCAATGGCAAACTTCTTCCCTAAAACGGATCCGTCTCTGACACCAATAGACTTCCAAGCTCTTCCAATCTGCTCCAATCTAACAGGGTCAGTACGCTTCTCAAAATACACACTCTCGGCTATCTCAGCTTCAAGTGGCCTTCTACTCATAATGAACCCCAACTGGCGAAGAGAAAGAACTGGGTTGTAATTGATGCAACCCTTGGTCCCCACAAGTGGCACGTTCCGGAATTCTCCACAACTCATAATAACATCTCGCACATCCATCCGGTAAGAATGCCATCTGATGTCATATGACGTAAGAGACATCACCCTCTGAGTCCACCTATAAGTGCTCTGAGCATCAACAAACGGCCCACTGACTGGTAGGAGAGATATGAACCATCTGAGCAACAGTGGGAGACAACACCTGATGGCTCCACCCTTACCATGCCTACTGTGGATAGCATAGTAAGTGTCAGCTAACAGAGTAGGGACTGGATTCCCTCCAATGAAAATGCAGACTGCAGCATAATCCACAAAGTTGGGCATACTCGGGAACAAGACGATCCCATAGATCATAACAGCAAGCTGGGCATGAAAAGCTTCCCAATTCCCCTTCTCTGCTTCTCCTCTAGCAGCTCTCAACAGAAACTTCAAAGGTAGGCCCACAACGTCTCCACTGGTCTTCCAACTATCATTGATCTCTCTAATACTCAGATGCAAAGCCTTAGCAATAACCCTGAAATCGGCTTCCTTCGGGACGTCCAAGAAAGGAATCTGATGCTGAATCGGGACACCCAACAGGATGGAGTACTCCTCGAGAGTAGGCGCCAACTGATAGTCCTGGAAAGTGAAACACCTAAGCTCTGGGTCATAGAACTGGAGAAGAGTCTGCAACGGCACAGGGTCGACTACCATCTTCAACAAAGTCAACAGATCCCCATACTGGTCAACGAACCCCTTCAGATGATCACTGGTCATAAAACTGCTCAACTCAATCAGAGACGTCAGAGACTCACGGTGAAAGCTATAGGAACAGGTCTTCCGCTTCGGCTCAGGAACTGTTGCCATCTCAATCAATGAATCAAGCTCTGGAATGTACCTGAGAAATGATATGCATGCAGGGATTAGTTTTTTCTCTTTTTCTTTTTTCTTCATTCTTTTTTCAATTTTTTTTCATTGCATTTCTTTTGAAAAATAAACATGCTATGATGCACATGATGCAGACACGACTAACAAGCTGTGCATCTCTGAACACAGGATCGAAGCTTCGGCTCGAACTCTGAACAACAATTCATCTGAAACCCAAAGTCAACTGGTCAACAGTCATCTGAACCCAATCTGAGAATACTGAGTCACCAACGAAACCCTGAGTCACCATCAAGTCACCAACCGGTCACCAACAGTCACCATCTGTACCTGTTAAAATGATCATTCCCTCCCCACTCACGGGTGTCATCTAGGCCAGGGTAAGGTCGAAAGAAATGCAGCATAAATAACCTTTCGCAGAATACCATCATATACACACCTGAAGTATGCAACGATGATACCCCACCAGGGTCTGAACTGCTCGTGACGTCCATGTTCCGCTAAGTGGCGCATACCACCCGCTTCCCATGACTCACTCTATTCCTAGGCTTCCTAGATTGCACTCATAGCCTGGGTATTGGGCCTTTTACCTCAAGTATCACCCACCCCCAATCAGAGAACACACAGCCAGCACAGCAGATGAAATGAATGAATGCAAACATTAATGCACACATTGAATGCAAACAGTAAATGAAATGAATGCAATAAATAAAGCAGCATATAGCAACCAACATCCTAATCCTAGAGAGCGCTAGGAGAGACTCGCTTAGGGAAGAAGGACCAGCACAGGTCAACTTCTCTGTTAGATCCCCAGCAGAGTCGCCAGCTGTCGCATTACGCGAAAAACCGGCGGGAAAACAAGAACAACAGAGCCGCCACCGTGCGTTATTTATCCCAAAAGAGGGAAAGGAAACGCTCAGAGTAAACCTGGAAAAGACGTGGTCTCGCGACCAAAGAGAATGGGATCGGGAGTCGGTTATGCGAAGGGAAGGTATTAGCACCCCTACGCATCCGTCGTACTCGACGGGATCCACGCACAATAGGAAGGGAAAATGGTTGCTAAAAACACTGCTCACACACACACATACTGGCTGAAGGAGACACAAGAAAACAGACTGAAACTGACTCGGCAGGATATCGCATCCTGGGCCTACTTAGTCTATCAAGCATAGACATCAGAGTCTAAGTAGGTCGGACGGGGAAAACAACACATGCTCGCTAGGATGTCGCATCCTATGCATACGTATCTCCTTTGGACGAAGGAGAATCAGAGCATTCGTAGCTCGGCTAACACGCACACAAACAAACACAGGCAAAGGCAAACGTGGAGCCTGAATGCCAATCACTGGGCTTACATCAGCATCCGAACCAAACACACGCACACTGGAACCCGAATGCCACTCGATGGACTTACATCAGCTTCCAAGCACACAACAACACAAAACGAAGACACAGGCAGAAGAAAGGTCTCGATTGCAACTAGGGCAAGAGAACGGGAAGGTCTCAATCGCAACGAGGGCGAGAGAAAAGAATTAGTGTTAGTTGTTAGTCAAACTCGACAAGACATCGCATCTCGTGCCTACGTATCTCATCTGGACATGAGAATCAGAGTTGCCGTAGTTCGGCTTACGCACGCCAAACAACACAGAACACACAAACAAACAAGGGTGGCAAACATGGAGCCCGACAACCAATTGATGGAATTATGTCGGCATCCAAACCAAAACACACTCAAAAGGGCAAACATGGAGCCCGACAACCAATTGATGGAGTTATGTCAGCATCCGAACCCAAAGCACACAACAGCATGCAACAATCAAACAAACAAACAACAACATGCTAGGGAGTCGGGGACTCGAGCCTAGCATTTGTCAAACAACGCACACAATAAAAGAAAAAGGCGCCCGGAGAGATCAGCTCAATCTCCTGCCTACATACTTCATCTGGTGTGAAGATCAGGGCGATGTAGTTCCCCTACGCAGGAACTGCATTGCTAACCAGAAACCAGGGAAGGACACACTACTAGGGAGCTGGACTCGAGCCTAGTGTTGTCATGCATCGTTTACCCTAAGTTCGGTTTTCTATTCTACTTGCATAAGCAAACTACTCCTATCCAGGAAAGAAGCAAGCACACAAGCATACAAAATAATTCAAGCATACATCAAATGAGAACAAGCATCTCAAACAGATATCCACATAACACGCACTATAGCCAAACAAGGGGGCTCAATCAATAGGTTTGACTGCCGAAGCGAGTCGTCTGTACGGGCTGGGTTTGCTCTTAACCTTGCCATTACGAGGCTAAGGTGAAGCAGATGAAAGGATGAAGTGAGGATGAGACCTCACAGCTCTTATCCCTGACCAGGGAGAGCTTCTGACAAATGAGCATGGGTCCAGAATGGGGGAACCCTTCTATACTCAGAGACTCCGACACAATGTGCACTGCACAAGATCTTGGGCTTGGATCTCAATGCTACAACCATGTAATGGGAGCAAGGAGAAGACTCACAGAATAGTGGGGGATAGATTGCTTATCCCTACCTTCCACCAATTGCCTCTTTTAGAGGACTTTCACCTGCTTGGCACGAAAAATAAACAACCACAATCATTGCCTCTTAAGGAGGACTTCAGACAGTTTGCCCGGTCAAATAACAGACCGGGTCTCCAGACTACATGAAGTTAGGAAGTTATACCTCAATGCAAGTTGCTTAAGCAAAGCAAAGCAAAAGTTCACAAGGAACTGAGCAACTAAAAGTACCTGGAAACAATCAAACACAGTTAGTACTCAGACAGACAAAGATAAACAGCAAGTATTAATCATCCAGACTATACAAACTAATGCACAACAAAGCAAGCTCAAAGCTCAATCCCAAACTTCACAACCTACAAAACAAAGTTATATTAGTGTACAAACATCAAACAACATCAATTGAATTGACTTGGATCATTCTCCATTCACATTGCACCTTTTCATCCTGAAAAATCAATCAAATGTTAGCAACTAGACCACTAGGCCAAGCCTAGGGTCCAAAGGCAAGAAAAATTCCTAAACAGCAAGGTATCCCTAACCAAACTCAAATTAATGTCAAACAAGAGCCAACACAATTAGTCCCATGTTCATATCATTCATTATATTCATTCCATGCACAAAACAAGGCAAACTAGTTCAAATGAAGCACCAAACATTCAAACAGAACTATTGCATTCAAATCCATATCACAACAATTCTAAAAATTCTCAAATAATTTACACCTAAACAGGGGATATTCCAGGTCTAGCATGTCAAATTTTAGCCTAATTGGACCAAGGGAACTATGTCAATGAAAACCAACAAAAACAGACACAATTACATGCTCCAAATCACAACATCAACACATGCTTCCACTTCAAAAATTCATAACTCAATGAAAACAGTAAAGAAATGAGTGAGACCAAAACAGGGATGTCACATCATGTGTCTACAACATTTATATCAAATTTCATGATCATTCAATACCATATGAGCATTTCACATTAAATCTACCAACATGTGTCACATGAACTTGCACAATTGACCAATCAGAGATGAAAAATAGCAATCAATTTGAAAATGCTACATAAAATTCCACAAAAATTCACATAACCTCTTAACATGTTAATCAACCATCATGCAAAATTTCACATTATTCTAACAAGCCTAGGTCACTCAAAAAAATCCAGTAAGTTGGCATAATGAGGTGTGACACAAATTGTCACACCTAAGTTCCAAAATTTGTAACTCAATGACCAGGTATCAAAAATTCATGAAATTTACATGTAAATAAGCATCAACCAGTCCACAATCATCACAAAAAATTTCAAGAATTTATTTGCAACTATCAGAATTTCATGAACAAAATGGCAAAGTGTATCAAATTTACATACATGTGAAAGAACCCTAAGTCAAACACAAATATTACCATGCACAACTTTGACCAATAGGTCAAAAAACATCTACAGTCAACAAGGAAGTCAAAGAAACGACTCTCATATTTTTCTGAATTTTCTATGATTTTTGGTGAATTTTCTAAGGTCATGGTGATTTTTTATGAATTAATTTTAATTAACTAAAATTGCCAATGGCACAATTGTAAATAATGGAGGCGGGAGCGGGAAACGCGTTATTTGAAAATTCAAACGCGAATCCAGATCAAACACACTAATATATCCAGAAAACTTCATCTTCTTCACTCAGCCACTCAAGAACACGTGATTATCAAATCACCACCAAAACGAGCAAACGAATACTCGTTGGAACCGTATGAACATGTGGAATCCAAATATGAACTCGATTTAACCTAACAGCTGCTATATCACGCGAATCGATCATGTTAGGGTTTTGGATCGAAACTTCAAACTAAGATTTCTTAGCCTACAGTTCATCATTCACAAATCTAAAACCATCACGATGCTCTACAATCAACGAACTATAGAATGCACATGATAATTGAGCAAAGCTTGAGATTCGAAATTTTAGAAACCTGATATGGCAGTGTAATTCTTGCTGTTCTTCGGGCGTTTTAGCTCCAAACAGGTGTAGTATATGCTCGTGGAAGGTGAGTAGAAGAGTTGGATTCGAATGTAGTGGCTTCTAATGCTCGAATTCAAGATTCACCATGAATGATGCACTTTTGGACAGCTGCGAATTACCACTCCTTGCGCTCCAATGACCAAAAACAGTTTAAGATGATGATGAGAGGAGTTCAAATCAAAAAGAAATTCGCAGATTGATCAAGATTTGATGAAGATTGATGAGTTTTTAGGTTTTGGTGTTCTTGAGATTTTGAGAGAATGTGATGAATTTTCAGATCTAGTTTTGGAATGTGTGTATTCTGTTATGATTATCATGTGATTAGGAATATATATGTGTGCTTAATCCAAGCTTAAACATGTAATTAGCCAACTTGCATTTGATTAGTGAAAATGTTAATTTTCAAGTGAGGGACAAAATGGTATTTTCACATACAAGCCAATGCCAGCTCATGGACAGCTCACACACTCTCTAAATGACATGTGTGAGCTGTTGCAACTTGTCTCACTCTCATTGGATGCATATTTCTCATTTTCACCATGTAATTGCACTTTGTCCAATTTTGCACTTTCATTTTACAAGTCAGATTCCAAACCACAAGGCCTATGCATGTTATGATGATTCCAACAAGTTTCAAATACCATTTATGAGGTGTTGCAAAAATCCCCACTCAAAAATTCCAATTATTTCACAAGTTGGACAATTTTGCCCCTGGTCCATTTAACTGTCCAGTTGAAATTTGACTTTTTGCACTGGCCACTTTTGAGAAAATCCAATTATGCACCATGAAAGTACATGTCAAATGGAGTTTGTGCATATAAAGAACTTGAAATTTGGACAAACCATGTGGAGATTATGGCCTCCTGATTATGGGTCATTTCTGAAATTCACTGAGCCCTAATTTTCCAACCATGCATTGGATTTTCAAGTTCTTGGACTTTTTGGAAAGGTGAGGTCAAGCTCTTCAACTTTCATGTTGGACAAAATTCCATTTGAAGCTTGTAGGATGAAGTTATTTTGAGGGGAAAAAGTTTCCATTTTGGGCAGCTGAAATTACAGGTCACCTGCTATTTTTGGAAACTTTCTGTCTGACCTCCAAATCTTCAACCTTGGTCTTTGGTATGTCAAATGAGACTCATATGGACATGAATGAGGCCTTTCAAACCATTTCCCACCTTCCAATCCATAAAATCGGGCACAGTTGACTTTCTAGGGTTTCTGGTTGACTGAACAATGACTGGTGATTTCTGAGCATCCAACCTTTGGCCAAACCACTTCAAAATGATCCTTGGACCATATGAGCTTGATAAATCAACCCTAGGGCCTTGTCCCAATGAAAATGGCACTCCCTTGCTTGATTGACTGATTCTCCTGATCAGTCTGACCCAATCCATCAATTGAGCTTGCTCTTGGGCAAATGGACAATGCAATGTTATGCAGTGGACATTGTTAATGCTATGACCTAATATGAAATGAATGTAAACAATGGTAGGGTGCAAAATTGAGGTGCTACACAAGAGAACTGACTTTTCCTTCTCAAATAAGAAATTAACCATGCCAACCGTACCTTTCAGGATAGTAGTTAATACATCCTTTAGAGTAGCTTCACTAGATGGAATGATAATCAACTTCTCTTCACATCCAATAAACACCGAATTGGCAGAAATCCAATCCATTCCCCAAACCACATCAACCTTCTTAAGTGGTAAACAAATAAGATCAATCTGGAAAATTCTACCATTCACCGAGAGCGAACAATTTTCACAAATCAACGGTGTCTCAACCACATCATCCATGGCGGTAGTAACCACCATAGGAGACAAGGGAATTGCTTGCAAGCCAAGACGCTTCATGCACTGAATTGATACAAAAGAGTGTGTCGCCCCATAATCAAACAATACAAAACAAGGATGATCATTGACGAGACACGTACCAACAATTAAGGCATTGTTTCTCTTAGCCTTCCTTGCATCCAAGGTATAAACCCGACCAGTGTTCCTCCCCTGCATCTGATTCTTATTCTGAGGACATTCCCTAGACATGTGTCCCTCCCTCTGACAAGTAAAACACATAACTCCACTTCCAGCACATCTTCCAAAATGAGACTTCTTACATACTTGACATTGAGGAGGATGGTTAGGTCTTGCATGTTGCACCTGTTTTCCTTTGAAAGCCTGAGGTCTAGGCCTGAACTGGCTACCTGGCCTCCCTTGGTCTTTGTGTCCACTCCTATATTGATCCCTTTCTTCTTGAACTTTCTTCAAACTGTTCTCAACCACATAACATTGCCTTAACAATTCAACATAAGTAGTGAATTCCCTTTGAGAAACACTATGAGAAAATTTCACCCCTTAGACCAAAAAGAAACTGATCAATCTTCCACCTCTCATCTGGTGCGTACGTAGCCTGTCTAGAATAAGCAGCCATATCTTCGAACTTCTCAGCATACGCAACTATTGTCATAGTACCCTGCCTAAGCTACTGAAACTCAAACTCTTTCTGAGTCCTCAAAGAACTAGGAAAATACTTATCCAGGAAAATAGTCTTAAAATGCTCCCAATCCCTAGATACTCCTTGATTGGTCATAAGAGTTGAAGCACTCTCCCACCACCTCACAGTCGTACCCTTCATCATGTGAGAAGCAAACACAACATTATTCTCTTCACTACAATGCACTATCTGAAAAATCCTTTCCATACTGGTTACCCACTCCTGAGCCTTCACAGGATTCAACCCACCATGGAATTCAGGAGGATTCATGCGGAAGAATTCTAGGAAACTACCACCTGTAGCTTCTTGTGGAACCCCTTAAGAATGTAAACCACCATTCCACTACTGCATCATCGGTTGCATGAATTGGTTTTGTTGTTGTTGCATCTGTTGCACAAACTAAGGCCATTGAAAACCTTCACTACCACTTGGCGATTCAGAGTCTGAATTCTGAGTTCTGGGTCTACCATGACCTCTGCGTCTGTCTGCCATGATCCTGAATGTCATACAAATAGGATTAAGTTAATTAGGCTCAATACTATGAATATAACATAAAGGACAATGATGACAACCCACATATAAGGCAGAAATAAATACTTATAATATTTCATGGCTAGGTCGAGGATACGACCTGCTCTGATACCAACTGTAACACCCACATATAATATATGTCTAGAATACATATTATACATAGTATAAAACTGGTACTGAAATACATAAGCGCCTAGCGGCACGGTGTACATATACATACATGCTCAAAAGAAACATAACATAACACGAAATGTACAAAAAAGTGTCCAAAATAAAACTACTAGGACTTAGATCATTAAACAATGATCCCAAAAATATCTACACAACGGAAAAAGTGATCCAGTAATCAGATAAGCAAGATATCACTCTATCTTGTCATTACCCTTCACCTTCTCAGAACCACCTGAAAAATAATCAACATGGGGTGAGATAATAATCTCAGTGGGTTCCTTATCTTATGGGTTCACTCGGCTCTACAGGGTTTTCTAATCAATATTCAACTCAAGTCAACAAGGGAACGAACATTTAAGCGATGGGGAAACTAACTCGCAATGTATGGCAACATGCACCTGAGTTCTCACAACTCAACCACGATCATTATTCAGATAACGAAACATCAATTCCCAAACAGACTTACATCTAAGCCAGGCCTGGTTCATGCATGCTCGTATGATTCGACTTTCCCGGTGTATATCATGTCCTCTATGAGGCTTAATCCCCAGTTCAAGCGACTGTCACCCGTAGCGTACTCTAACCCACTTAGGGTCTCTTTCACCGTATGAGAATCTAACCCACTTAGGTGTCCACCTTTCCCCCACGTCCGCCGTGGTTGGGACTCAAACCCAATCGAGGCACGAATCATAGGTCTCACATCCCAATGCTTACTCATCTAAGCATACCAAAAAGAGATATGCCCATCATAGAAAAATCACACATTCTGAATACATGATCGGTTCCACAAATCATAACAAGATTCATCAATGACGGGTGACTTCATTCACCATAATACACAAACAATAACATGGCATGTTCCATACAATGTGCCTCATTCTCAATCACAACAACCATTCATCCACGAACTCCTCATAAGCGTCGTACGAATGAATACCGTCTTCTCATGTTGTCTAAGTTATAAACCTAACTCATGGCCTAATACCAATCCTAGGTTAACTTACTAGATTCATCATGTAATTTTCACCAATATCATGTATTCAACACAAGCATAGCATCACAAATCATTAATGGTTGGAAGAATGCACTTAGAAACACTTAAGAAATGGATTTTGAAGTTTTTAACATAAGTCAATCGATTGGTTGGGGAATCCCAATCGATTGGTTCCTCTCACATTTTTGTTTTTCAAAGTTTGCAAAGGATCAATCGATTGGCTTACTAAAATTTTCCACTATTCCAAAACAGAAAGTTCATGCAACCGATTGTAATACACTATCAATCGATTGGTCCTCCTGAAATTTCATTTTCTGCAAAATAAAAGGGTTGTGCAATCGATTGGTTGTAGGGACCAATCGATTGGTCCTCACACATTTTCACATTTTCACTTCACATAACATCATTTCCTCTATTAATCCATTTCCAACAAAACACCCACTCCTTCTTCCAACAAACCCATCACATTACATGCTCATATACACATATATAACAAGGATTCCAAGTTCATAACCACAAGGGTTTCAAGGTCATAACCACAACCAATCATTTACCCACAACCACAACAATTCATGTAATCACAACAATCATAAGAACACATCAAAACACATGTTCATGCAATTAGCAAAATCAAGAGAAATATTCATCATATCGCATGGATTTTCATGATTTATCTATGATTCTACAAATATAATCTTCTAGAAATCCTAGGGTTTCTAACTAGAACACACCTCAAGAAATAGAATAGGAGAAGTTGTTGAAGATGAGATGAGGATGAAGATGATGGTGTTGGTTCCAAGCTTTTCTTCTTCTTCTTCTTCTCCACTTGCTTATTTTCTCTTCTTCTCTTGAGCTTCTTCTTTACTCCACTAACCTTTCTGATACACTGAGAAAATGAAGTGGCTTATGGTAGGTGGTATATGATAATAACATGTGGTGATGAGTGAGTCCAAGACTAGTTGCAAGTGGCCATGAGAAATGTGTGGTTAGTAAGTGGTAGAAACAAATATATTAAGTGGTACTAACCACCATATTTGTTCTACCAGAGCTTTTGACCCATTATTAGTGTTACCAAAATGTCCTAATTAATAAAAGGTCAGTCCCAATTAATATTAATTAAGTCAACCTGGACTCATTATATACTCTATTTATCCCAATTGATAACTTTTAGAGCACATAGGAACTCAATTGATTTCAATTAATAGGAATTTAGGTATTTAAGGAAGTACGCGGTATTACATCCCCCCCCCCCCCCTTAAATAAAATTCGTCCTCGAATTTAAATATTACATGGAAGAGATGAGGGTAAGCTTCTCGCATTTCCGACTCCAGTTCCCAAGTAGCATCGCCCGTATGTGATTCATCCCACTGAACCTTAACAAGAGGAATCTCCCTATTCCATAATACCTTAACTTCTCGTCCTGCAATGCAACTTAGTAGAGGTTCGAAAGTTAGATATGCTTCTACTTCTATTGAATCTGGAAGAATAGGATGAAGAGAATCTGGAATGAACTTCCGGAGTTGAGATACGTGAAAAACGTCATGCATTTCTGATAGAGAAGGTGGTAAAGCTAATATGTAGGATACTTCTCCAATTCTCTCTATAATCTGGTATGGTCCTATATATCTCGGACTTAGCTTCCGTGACTTAAACGGTCCTTTCAGTCCCAACCTCGGGGTCACCTTCAAAAATACATGATCACCTTCGTCAAATTCCAATGGTCTTCTCCTGTGATCCGCATAACTCTTTTGGAGATCTTGTGCTTTATTTATCTTATCATGGACCATCCTTATCTTTTCGGTAATCTCTTGAATAATCTCGGGTCTTAAGATCCTTTCTTCACCAACTTCCGTCCAGCATATGGGTGTTCTACATTTCCGTCCATACAAGGCTTCATAAGGAGCCATCCCAATACTTGCATGATAACTATTGTTATATGCAAATTCAATAAATGGTAATAGCTCCTTCCAATTTCCTCCACTTTCAAGTACACAAGCTCTTAACATATCTTCCAGTGTCTGTATCGTTCGTTCAGTCTGACCATCCGTTTGAGGATGATTAGAAGTATTCAAACACAATCTCGATCACATAGCTTGTTGGAATGCCTTCCAAAACCTTGAAGTAAACTTTGGGTCTCTATCGGACACAATGCTAGTTGGAACACCATGCAATCTAATGATTTCTGAAATGAACAACCGTGCAAGATGACTTGCCTTGTAAGTAATCTTCACGGTCAAGAAGTGTGCGGACTTAGTTAACCGATCCACAATCACCCAAATTGAATCATAACCACCTTGGGTCCGAGGTAACCCTATTGCAAAATCCATTGAAATACTATCCCATTTCCATACCGGAATCTCTAAAGGTCGCAATAAACCACCTGGATTCTGATGTTCGATCTTTACCTGCTGGCATACAATGCATTCCGACACATACTTTGCAATATCTCTTTCCATTCCAGGCCACCAATAGTCCTTCTTCAAGTCTTGATACATATTCGATGAACCTGGATGTATGGTAAATGCCCCCTTGTGGCCTTCCTCTAAAACTTTTCTTTTCAGGTCGGCATCATTCGGAACACAAATCCTTTGATTAAACTGAATAACGCCATCCGGTGACTGAGCGAAACCTGGTTGAATCGACATCTCTTGCAACTTCTCATCTATCATTTGTCCTTGTCGGATCTCTTCCCTTAGGTTAGAAATAACATTCAAATTTCCCATTATCACACCATCCTGCGTCCAACTAAACTGAAAATTAAGATCTCGGAACTTTTCTAGTAATGCGTATTCTAACATTATCAACTCGGCTTTATGCATCTCTTTTCGACTTAAGGCATCCACGACCTTATTCGCCTTCCCCGGGTGATACTTAAGCTCAAAATCAAAGTCCTTCAAATACTCCATCCATCTCCTCTATCTCATGTTTAACTCTTTCTGGTCAAATAAGTATTTCAAACTCTTGTGATCACTAAACATCTCAAAATGAACCCCATACAAGTAATGTCTCCACACCTTCAATGCAAAAACAACATCAGCTAGTTCAAGATCATGAGTCGGATAGTTCTCTTCATGAGGCTTTAACTGACGAGAGGCATAGGCTACAACCTGACCATTCTGCATGAACACCCCTCCTATTCCTTTCTTAGAGGCATCACAAAATACTTCATAAGACTTACTAGGATCAGGGATGATTAAAAGAGGAGCAGTCGTTAGCCTTCCTTCAAACTCATGAAACTCTTCTCACACTTCGAATCCCATTTAAAAGAAATTTCCTTCCGGGTAAGTCTAGTCATTGGAAATGAGATTTGAACTCTTAGATTAGCATTTTTTTAGAGGACTAAACTTACGTAAAATTGCTTATATACTAAGATTCTCCATTCTTAATATAACACGTGGATTTAATGTTCCATTTTTAATAAATAAATGTACGACAAGCTCATGCTTTGGTGGAGGATCTGAATATGAAGTTAAGTTTAGGACACATGTCACCTTATAAATGGAAAAAAGCACCAACATTACCATTGGAACTGCACCTAACGTTTATCCTTTTTTTAAATAAACAATTAAATTACAAAATTTGAAATAAAAAAAACTTAAATTTATAACCTTATATATATATATATATATATATATATATATATATATATATATATATATATTAGAATTTTTAAGATGTAGTAATAAATGATAAATGTTATGTTGGGAAAAAGTCATTAATATTGGATTGGAATTGTAAAGGGACTTATAATTTGGGACAAATATATTTGGAAAAATAATTTATAAATTGGGATAGAGGGAATAGAAGTTTACAATGTGTAAAAAAACATAGAATGAACAACAGATAGTGAATGAGATTCGAACTCTTAGATTAACATTTTTTTAAAGGACTAAAGTTTCGTAAAATTGCTTATATACTAAGATTCTCCATTCATAATATAACATGTGTATTTACTGTTCCATTTTTAAAAAAATAAATGTAGGACAAGCTCATGCTTTGGTGGAGGATCTGAACGTGACGTTAAGTTTTGAACACATGTCACCTTACAAATGGAAAAAAGCACCTACAATACCATTGGAATTGCACCTAACATTTATCCTTTTTTTAAATAAACAATTAAATTACAAAAATTTAAATAAAAAAGAGTTAAATTTATAACCTTATATATATATATATATATATATATATATATATATATATATATATATATATATATATATATATATATATATATATATATATATATATATATATATATATATATATATATATATATATATATATATATATATATATATATATATATATATATATATATATATATATATATATATATATATATATATATATATATATATATATATATATATATATATATATATATATATATATATATATATATATATATATATATATATATATATATATATATATATATATATATATATATATATATATATATATATATATATATATATATATATATATATATATATATATATATATATATATATATGATAGATGTTATGTTGGGAAAAAGTCATTAATAGTGTATCAGAATTGTAAAGCGACTTAAAATTTGGAACAAATATTATTGGAAAATGATTTATAATTTGGGATAGAGGTAGTAGAAGTTTAAAATATCTCAAAAAAACATAGAATGAAGAACAGATGGTGAATGGGATTCGAACTCTCAGATTAGCATTTTTTTAAAGGACTAAAGTTACTTAAAATTGCTTATGTACTGAGATTCTCCATACATAATATAACATGTGAAGTTAATGTTCAATTTTTTATGAAATAAATGTACGACAAGCTCATACTTTGATGGAGGATTTGAACGTGACGTAAGTTTTCGACACATGTCACCTTATAAATGGAAAAAAACACCAATAGAACCATTGGAACTGCACCTAACTTTTATCCTTTTTCTAAATAAACAATTAAATTTAAAAAATTGAAAAAAAAAGACCTAAAATTATAAGCTTTTATATATATATATATATATATATATATATATATATATATATATATATATATATATATATATATATATATACTTTTGGAAAATGATTTATAATTTGGGATAGAGGGAATAGAAGTTTACAATGGGTCAAAAAAACATATAATGAAGAACATAGGGTGAATGAGATTCGAACTTTTAAATTAGCATTTTTTTAAAGGCCTTAAGTTACGTAAAATTGCTTATATACTTAGATTCTCCATTCATAATAAAACACGTGGAGTTAATGTTCAATCTTTTAATAAATAAGTGTACGACAAGCTCATGCTTTGGTGGAGGGTATGAACGTGACGTTAAGTTTTGGACACATGTCACCTTATAAATGGAAAAAAGCACCACCAGTACCTTTGGAACTGCACCTAACTTTTATACTTTTTTCTAAATAAATAATTAAATTACAAAAATAGGAAAAAAAAATTAAACTTATAGCCTTATATATATATATATATATATATATATATATATATATATATATATATATATATATATATATATATATATATATATATATATATATATATATATATATATATCATAGAATTTGTAAGAAGAGATAATAATAAATGATAGACATTATCTTGGTAAAACTCATTAATGTTGTATTGGAATTATAAAGGGACTTATAATATGGCATAAATATTTTTGGCAAAATGATTTATAATTTGGGATAGGGGGAGTAGAAGTTTACAATGTGTCAAGAAAACATAGGATGAATAATAGATGGTGATTGAGATTCAAACTCTTAGATTAACAATTTTTTAAATGACTAAACGTACTTAAAATTGCTTATATAATGAGATTCTTCATTCATAATATAACACGTGGATTCAATTTTCCATTTTTCAATAAATAAATGTACGACAAGCTCCAGCTTTGGTGAAGGATCTGAACGTGACGTTAAGTTTTGGACACATGTCACCTTATAAATGGAAAAAAAGCACCAACAGTACCATTGGAACTGCACCTAACTTTTATCCTTTTTTTAAATAAACAAAATTTGAAATAAAAAAGTCTTAAATTTATAACTTTATATCAGAATTTGTAAGAAGAGATAGTAATAAATGATAGATGTTATGTTGGGAAAAAGTGATTAATATTGTATTGGAATTGTAAAGGGACTTATAATTTGGGACAAATAATTTAGGAAAAATGATTTATAATTTGGGATAGAGGGAGTATAATTTTACAATGTTTCAAAAAAACATAGAATGAAGAACAGATGATGAATGAGATTCGAACTCTTAGATTCACATTTTTTTAAAGGACTAAAGTTACTTAAAATTACTTATCTACTGAGATTCTCCATTCATAATACAACACGTGGAGTTAATGTCCCATTTTTTAATAAATAAATATAGGATATATATATATATATATATATATATATATATATATATATATATATATATATATATATATATATATATATATATATATATATATATATATATATATATATATATATATATATATACTTTTAGAAAAATGATTTATAATTTGGGATAGAGGGAATAGAAGTTTACAATGTGTCAAAAAAACATATAATGAAGAACGGTGAATGAGATTCGAACTTTTAAATTAGCATTTTTTTAAAGGACTTAAGTTACATAAAATTGCTTATATACTTAGATTCTCCATTCATAATATAACACGTGGAGTTAATGTTCAATCTTTTAATAAATAAGTGTACGACAAGCTCATGCTTTGGTGGATGGTGGAGGGTATGAACGTGACGTTAAATTTTGGACACATGTCACCTTATAAATGGAAAAAAGCACCAACAGTACCTTTGGAACTGCACCTAACTTTTATACTTTTTTCTAAATAAATAATTAAATTACAAAAATTGAAAAAAAAAATTAAACTTATAGCCTTTTATATATATATATATATATATATATATATATATATATATATATATATATATATATATATATATATATATATATATATATATATATATATATATATATATATATATATATATATATATATATATATATATATATATATATATATATATATATCATAGAATTTGTAAGAAGAGATAATAATAAATGATAGACATTATCTTGGTAAAACTCATTAATGTTGTATTGAAACTATAAAGGGACTTATAATATGGCATAAATATTTTTGGCAAAATGATTTATAATTTGGGATAGGGGGAGTAGAAGTTTATAATGTGTCAAGAAAACATAGGATGAATAATAGATGGTGATTGAGATTCAAACTCTTAGATTAACAATTTTTTAAATGACTAAACGTACTTAAAATTGCTTATATAATGAGATTCTTCATTCATAATATAACACGTGGATTCAATTTTCCATTTTTCAATAAATAAATGTACGACAAGCTCCAGCTTTGGTGGAGGATCTGAACGTGACGTTACGTTTTGGACACATGTCACCTTATAAATGGAAAAAAGCACCAACAGTACCATTGGAACTGCACCTAACTTTTATCATTTTTTTAAATAAACAAAATTTGAAATAAAAAAGTCTTAAATTTATAACTTTATATCAGAATTTGTAAGAAGAGATAGTAATAAATGATAGATGTTATGTTGGGAAAAAGTGATTATTATTGTATTGAAATTGTAAAGGGACTTATAATTTAGGACAAATATTTTAGGAAAAATGATTTATAATTTGGGATAGAGGGAGTATAATTTTACAATGTTTCAAAAAAAACATAGAATGAAGAACAGATGATGAATGAGATTCGAACTCTTAGATTAACATTTTTTTAAAGGACTAAAGTTACTTAAAATTACTTATCTACTGAGATTCTCCATTCATAATACAACACGTGGAGTTAATGTCCCATTTTTTATAAATAAATATAGGATATATATATATATATATATATATATATATATATATATATATATATATATATATATATATATATATATATATATATATATATATATATATATATATACTTTTGGAAAAATGATTTATAATTTGGGATAGAGGAAATAGAAGTTTACAATGTGTCAAAAAAACATATAATGAAGAACATAGGGTGAATGAGATTCGAGCTTTTAAATTAGCATTTTTTTAAAGGACTTAAGTTACGTAAAATTGCTTATATACTTAGATTCTCCATTCATAATATAACACGTGGAGTTAATGTTCAATCTTTTAATAAATAAGTGTACGAAAAGCTCATGCTTTGGTGGAGGGTATGAACGTGACGTTAAGTTTTGGACACATGTCACCTTATAAATTGAAAAACACACCAACAGTACCTTGGGAACTGCACCTAACTTTTATATTTTTTTCTAAATAAATAATTAAATTACAAAAATTGAAAAAAAAATTAAACTTATAGCCTTATATATATCATAGAATTTGTAAGAAGAGATAATAATAAATGATAGACATTATCTTGGTAAAACTCATTAATGTTGTATTGGAATTATAAAGGGACTTATAATATGGCATAAATATTTTTGGAAAAATGATTTATAATTTGGGATAGGGGGAGTAGAAGTTTACAATGTGTCAAGAAAACATAGGATGAATAATAGATGGTGATTGAGATTCAAACTCTTAGATTAACAATTTTTTAAATGACTAAACGTACTTAAAATTGCGTATATAATGAGATTCTTCATTCATAATATAACACATGGATTCAATTTTCCATTTTTCAATAAATAAATGTACGACAAGCTCCAGCTTTGGTGGAGGATCTGAACGTGACGTTAAGTTACAGTACCATTGGAACTGCACCTAACTTTTATCCTTTTTTTAAATAAACAAAATTGGAAATAAAAAAGTCTTAAATTTATAACTTTATATCAGAATTTGTAAGAAGAGATAGTAATAAATGATAGATGTTATGTTGGGAAAAAGTGATTAATATTGTATTGGAATTGTAAAGGCACTTATAATTTGGGACAAATATTTTAGGAAAAATGATTTATAATTTAGGATAGAGGGAGTATAATTTTACAATGTTTCAAAAAAACATAGAATGAAGAACAGATGATGAATGAGATTCGAACTCTTAGATTAACATTTTTTTAAAGGACTAAAGTTACTTAAAATTACTTATCTACTGAGATTCTCCATTCATAATACAACACGTGGAGTTAATGTCCCATTTTTTAATAAATAAATATAGGATATATATATATATATATATATATATATATATATATATATATATATATACTTTTGGAAAAATGATTTATAATTTGGGATAGAGGGAATAGAAGTTTACAATTTGTCAAAAAAACATATAATGAAGAACGGTGAATGAGATTCGAACTTTTAAATTAGCATTTTTTTAAAGGACTTAAGTTACATAAAATTGCTTATATACTTAGATTCTCCATTCATAATATAACACGTGGAGTTAATGTTCAATCTTTTAATAAATAAGTGTACGACAAGCTCATGCTTTGGTGGATGGTGGAGGGTATGAACGTGACGTTAAGTTTTGGACACAGGTCACCTTATAAATGGAAAAAAGCACCAACAGTACCTTTGGAACTGCACCTAACTTTTATACTTTTTTCTAAATAAATAATTAAATTACAAAAATTGAAAAAAAAAATAACCTTATAGCCTTATATATATATATATATATATATATATATATATATATATATATATATATATATATATATATATATATATATATATATATATATATATATATATATATATATATATATATATATATATATATATATATCATAGAATTTGTAAGAAGAGATAATAATAAATGATAGACATTATCTTGGTAAAACTCATTAATGTTGTATTGAAATTATAAAGGGACTTATAATATGGCATAAATATTTTTGGCAAAATGATTTATAATTTGGGATAGGGGGAGTAGAAGTTTATAATGTGTCAAGAAAACATAGGATGAATAATAGATGGTGATTGAGATTCAAACTCTTAGATTAACAATTTTTTAAATGACTAAACGTACTTAAAATTGCTTATATAATGAGATTCTTCATTCATAATATAACACGTGGATTCAATTTTCCATTTTTCAATAAATAAATGTACGACAAGCTCCAGCTTTGGTGGAGGATCTGAACGTGACGTTAAGTTTTGGACACATGTCACCTTATAAATGGAAAAAAGCACCAACAGTACCATTGGAACTGCACCTAACTTTTATCCTTTTTTTAAATAAACAAATATTGAAATAAAAAAGTCTTAAATTTATAACTTTATATCAGAATTTGTAAGAAGAGATAGTAATAAATGATAGATGTTATGTTGGGAAAAAGTGATTATTATTATATTGGAATTGTAAAGGGACTTATAATTTAGGACAAATATTTTAGGAAAAATGATTTATAATTTGGGATAGAGGGAGTATAATTTTACAATGTTTCAAAAAAACATAGAATGAAGAACAGATGATGAATGAGATTCGAACTCTTAGATTAACATTTTTTTAAAGGACTAAAGTTACTTAAAATTACTTATCTACTGAGATTCTCCATTCATAATACAACACGTGGAGTTAATGTCCCATTTTTAATAAATAAATATCGGATATATATATATATATATATATATATATATATATATATATATATATATATATATATATATATATATATATATATATATATATATATATATATATATATATATATACTTTTGGAAAAATGATTTATAATTTGGGATAGAGGAAATAGAAGTTTACAATGTGTCAAAAAAACATATAATGAAGAACATAGGGTGAATGAGATTCGAACTTTTAAATTAGCATTTTTTTAAAGGACTTAAGTTACGTAAAATTGCTTATATACTTAGATTCTCCATTCATAATATAACACGTGGAGTTAATGTTCAATCTTTTAATAAATAAGTGTACGACAAGCTCATGCTTTGGTGGAGGGTATGAACGTGACGTTAAGTTTTGGACACATGTCACCTTATAAATGGAAAAAAGCACCAACAGTACCTTTGGAACTGCACCTAACTTTTATACTTTTTTCTAAATAAATAATTAAATTACAAAAATTGAAAAACAAATTAAACTTATAGCCTTATATATATCATAGAATTTGTAAGAAGAGATAATAATAAATGATAGACATTATCTTGGTAAAACTCATTAATTTTGTATTGGAATTATAAAGGGACTTATAATATGGCATAAATATTTTTGGCAAAATGATTTATAATTTGGGATAGGGGGAGTAGAAGTTTACAATGTGTCAAGAAAACATAGGATGAATAATAGATGGTGATTGAGATTCAAACTCTTAGATTAACAATTTTTTAAATGACTAAACGTACTTAAAATTGCTTATATAATGAGATTCTTCATTCATAATATAACACGTGGATTCAATTTTCCATTTTTCAATAATTAAATGTACGACAAGCTCCAGATTTGGTGGAGGATCTGAACGTGACGTTAAGTTTTGGACACATGTCACCTTATAAATGGAAAAAAGCACCAACAGTACCATTGGAACTGCACCTAACTTTTATCCTTTTTTTAAATAAACAAAATTTGAAATAAAAAAGACTTAAATTTATAACTTTATATCAGAATTTGTAAGAAGAGATAGTAATAAATGATAGATGTTATGTTGGGAAAAAGTGATTAATATTGTATTGGAATTGTAAAGGGACTTATAATTTGGGACAAATATTTTAGGAAAAATGATTTATAATTTGGGATAGAGGGAGTATAATTTTACAATGTTTCAAAAAAACATAGAATGAAGAACAGATGATGAATGAGATTCGAACTCTTAGATTAACATTTTTTTAAAGGACTAAAGTTACTTAAAATTACTTACGTACTGAGATTCTCCATTCATAATACAACACGTGGAGTTAATGTCCCATTTTTTAATAAATAAATATACGACAAGCTCATGATTTGGTGGAGGATCTGAACGCGACGTTAAGTTTTTTTACAGATGTCACATTATAAATGGAAAAACGCACACACAGTACCATTGGAACTGCACCCAACTTTTATCCTTTTTTAAATAAACCATTAAGTTACAAAAATTGAAATAAAAAAGACTTAAATTTATAGCCTTATGTATATATATATATATTATATATATATATATATATATATATATATATATATATATATATATATATATATATATATATATATATATATATATATATATATATATTAGAATTTGTAAGAAGAGATAGTAAAAAATGATAGATGTTATGTTGGGAAAAAGTCATTAATGTTGTATTGGGATTGTAAAGGGACTTATAATTTGGGACAAATATTTTTGGCAAAATGATTTATAATTTGAGATAGAGGGAGTAGAAGTTTACAATGTGTCAAGAAAACATATAATGAAGATCATATGGTGAATGAGATTCGAACTCTTAGATTGACAATTTTTTAAAGGACTAAACTTATGTAAAATTGCTTATATACTATGATTTTCCATTCATAATATAACATGTGGATTTAATGTTCTATGTTTTAATAAATAAATGTACGACAAGCTCATGATTTGTGGAGGACTTGAACGTAACGTTAAGTTTTGGACACATGTCACCTTATAAATGAAAAAAGCACCAACAGTACCATTGGAACTGCACCTAACTTTTATCCTTTTTTTTAAATAAAGAATTAATTTATAAAAAAATAAAATGAAAAAGGCTTAAATTTATATATATATATATATATATATATATATATATATATATATATATATATATATATATATATATATATATATTATAATTTGTAAGAAGAGATAATAATAAAGGATAGATGTTATTGAAGCCAGCGGAATTATACCCGAACGTATCACACGCTCGAACATACAACAGAGTCGCCATCGAACTTTATTTATTCTAGAAGGAAAGGGAAAACATCGATAAAACCCAGGGGAAAAAGATATGTTGGGTAAGGAAGTCGGTTATGCAAGTGGAAGGTATTAACACCCCTAACATCCATGGTACTCCATGGGAACCATGTTGATTGTTCTCGCACGAATATGTGTTATATCTAAAGATTACTCGTAAAATATGGGGAAAGAAAAAGGAAATAGATAAAGTGCTCAGTGAGGATTAGGGCCCTCATGCCTACATATCCTCGTAGTGCAATGAGGAATTCAAAGATCCGTGGTTCAAAGAACTAGAGGTGAGAGATGAAAATAAGTTGTGATCAAAGTATGGTCTGAACCAAAGAATAGAGTTATGAACTCCAACAAGGGTGAAAATATGAACCCAAGAGTAAGGTGGTTATTACCAGTAAGCGGGTTAGCAGGACTGCCGCTCTAGGGTAATACCGAAAAAGAAGAAGAAATAAGTGTTTGGGCACAGTCCCAAACATTTCTTGCTTCACAAGGTGACGCAAGAAGGAGCACAAAGAGGTAGTGTATTTGGCTCAAAGATAACTGGTATATCACATGGAGTGAATGAAGGTAGAATATGAATGTATCGTGGAGATTAATGGGATGAAGTTACCAAAGTCACATAATTGAATTTTTGGTGATAAGTGACTGAAGAAGTATTGTTTGAAAATGAAAGGTGAAAGTGTATTGGAATCCATAAGAGAAATGAAATTTGTACCATAGATGGAAACAACTTTAACCGATACGTGGACTAGCAGGACTGCCACTATAAGGTGATTAGCCAAAAAAGAAAGGAATTAAGTGTTTGGGCACAGTCCCAAATAACACTAGGTAGAAATGTGGACTTTACGTTAGACATCCTAAGAAGGTGCATATGGAATTCCAAGGAAAGGGTGTTTCGATGTCAAAGAGATAGTATGTCACTAGATGAACGATTTATGATCAAAGGTAGGTAATGAATCTTGAAGGACATGGATGGTACCCTAAGGCGAAGGAGGAATAATTATAAGTATGCTCGCCAAGGATTCACATCCTCATGCCTACGTATCCTCAATGTGCGATGAGAAAGTCAAAGCAATCGTAGTTCGGGGAACCACGAGAAGTAGAGAGAGAAAGACATACGATGATGAAGAGTATAATTTGTACCAACAGAATAGTATCAAAAAGGTATTTTTCCAAGCAACGGGGACTCACAAGACAAACCTAATTTTAGAGGTTAAATGCCATGAAGCAATGAGAGAGAGAGATTTGTCTAAGCAACGGGGACTCACAAGACAAGCACCACTTCAAGGAATGATTGCAGTATTGTATAGTACAAGGAATGGTATATCACTGGATGGGGAATAAACAGTTCGAGATTAAAGAATGATAGTATCTTGGATCCAAGAAGGAGATAGACTCTGAATTAAAGAGCTAGGTAGGCATTTACCAGTACGTGGGCTAGTAAGACCGCCACTATAGGGTAAAGCCAAAAAGAAATATTGAATTAAATGTTTAAGCCTAGTCCCAAACAACTCTCGATTGATGAGACGGACTGTTGCTAGATCGTCCTTGCTGGTTCTATGTGTTGGCATCAATTTTGGTAAAACCTAGAGTTATCACAAGTTGTCTCAAGTGTTGTCTTGACATGAGATATCAGTTTCCTGCAGGGTGTTTAAATATGGTTGTGCAGGATTTAGCTGAGATGTCAGACCCGATGTTAAGACATGTGTATACAGAACATTCAGTCTGAATGTTATGTATTTTATGATTGCGCTTTTCATGCAAATCTGTGTGTGATTGATGTGGAGATTGAACGCGCCATTCTGATTTAAAATCAGATTGATTTATTTTCCAAAAAGATATGATCAATTGTCGTGAATAAGAAGATACGAAAGGAAAGAAGTTTTAGGGTTTTATGATGTCCAAGCCCATTCAAAAGTTTCTTTTTAAAGGGCATGGAAAACCTGGTTTTAACACATAAGAAAACGAACAAAATAGTGAGAGAGAATAAAGGTTTTAGCCTTGTGTGAGCTTGTGTATTGTGAGCCATTCATTCATCTTATTGATGATTGAATTGGACTGACTTTTGTGTTGTAATTTGTCCACTCTAAGCTTTGAAGCATGAGTGTGTGTTTACTTGGTTGAAGCTTTTAAGCAAGATCAAGTATGTGTTCTTGAAGAGTGTCTTCTTTCTTTGTAATATTTTTTTTAAATCACTGTTGTGATTGAGGGGGAGTGAGTAGGGTCTCTTATCTAAGAGTTCTTAGATAGAAGTCACATGGGTAGAGATTAGGTGAAAAGGATGTAACTTGAAGTTGTTTACTGGGAGTCTTTGAACTAAATCTGTTTAGTGGATTTCCTTCCTGACATGGTAGCCCCCAGACGTAAGTGAGTTTGCACCGAACTGGGTTAACAATTGCTTGTGTCACTTGTACTTTTGTTTCTTTATCTTTTATCCTGTTTATATTGTTAAGATATTAGTGTCGTGACATTACCTTCGACATCTCATATCTGATACCAAAATTTCAATTGGTATCAGAGCAGGCATCCTGCTCTGGTTCTGGGTGAGATCTTGGGACATTACTTTCTGGTACTACGGATAGAGACGGAGAATCTGTTCACAGACCACCAATTCTGGATGGATCTAACTATGACTACTGGAAACCTCGAATGGTAGTCTTCCTGAAATCTTTGAATAATAAGGATTGGAAGGTTGTCCTAACAGGCTGGCAACATCCCGTTATTACTAAGGAAGGAGAAGTTACAACTGATAAGAAGGTTGAGGAAGAATTGACCAAGGAGGAGGATGAACTAGCTCTTGGAAACTCTAAAGCATTTAATGTTATATTCAATAGGGTTGATAAGAACATCTTCAGACTGGTGAACAACTGTGAGGTGGCTAAAGATGCTTGGAATATTCTCAAAACCACTCATGAAGGTACCTCTAGAGTAAAGATGTCTAGATTGCAGCTGCTTACTACCAAGTTTGAGAATTTGAGGATGAAAGAAGATGAAAGTATTCATGACTTCCATATGAATATCCTTGAAATTACTAATGCCTCAGGAGCCCTGGGTGAGAAGATGTCAGATGAAAAACTAGTGAGGAAAATTCTCAAGTCACTTCCCAAGAGATTTGCCATGAAAGTGACAGCCATAGAAGAATCTCAAGACATCTGCAATATGAGAGTGGATGAGCTAATTGGATCCCTCCAAACATTTGAGCTGGGGATGAGTGATGGATCTGAAAAGAAAGCCAAAAGCATAGCCTTCATGTCAAACACTGAAGAGAAAGAGGAAGAAATTGGTCAGGATACTAATGAAGATCTGGCAAATGATGTAGCATTACTGGGGAGACAGTTCAACAAACTCCTGAAAAGGATGGATGTAAGGTCAAAGTCTAATGTCAAGAACAACTCATTTGACATCAGTAGGTCCAATGATGCTGGAAGAAGAACAAAATCTGAGGAAAAATCCAAACAAGGCAAAGGAGTTCAGTGCCATGAATGTGATGGGTATGGACACATTAGAGATGAATATGGGACCTACCTCAAGAAACAAAAGAAGAGTCTTGCTGCTACTTGGTCTGATGAAAGTGAAACAGAAGGAGAGTCTGCCAATCTTGTGACTGCCTTGACTGGAAGATGGGGTTCTGATGAAGACTCAAGTGGTGATGAAATAACCTTTGATGAGTTAGCCACTACCTACAGAAAGTTGTGTTACAGAAGTGAAGAAGTGTGTCAACAAGTGGAAAATTAGAAGAAATTGATAACACAACTAGAGGATGAGAAGATAGAACACTTGGAAACCATTTCTAAGTTGAAGATTGAAGTTGTATTCTTGAACTCCAAACTGGATGAGATGACAAAGTATGTCTGTCATACGGTGAACTGGACTTTTTGTGTTTTGCTTTTTATCGCAATGTCGCGGTTAGCAAGAGTCGCCACCGACTTTTCTTTTATCCAATAAGGAAAGGTGGAAAAGAACAGGAAAGACCTTAATTTAGATTTTGGGTTCGGGAGGTACATTATACAAAGGGAAGGTGTTAGCACCCTTTGTATCCATGGTTATCCATGGGCTCTTAATTGCTCGATCACTTATATTATTTTTGTCTGAAAAAAAGTGTTTGTGAATTGTTTAGAAAAATTGTTTTGAAAAGAGAATTTAACTTTGTAATGATTCTTGTATGAATGTATACAAAGTGATTATCTCGTTTAGTTTTGAAAATTGTTTAGAAAAATATAACTCGGTAATGATTCTAGTATGAATGTATACCAAGTGGTGATTTTCTGAAGGTATTTTGAAAGGTGTGAGGTGTGAAAAAATGTTTTAGGTTGTGAGCCAGCAATTAAGAGTTATACCGACCCAAGGTCTTTATGAGTATTTCCTATCCTTATGAGAGTAAAACTGTCCTTATTATTGAGAAATAAGTAGTTTTATCCTTTGGATGTAAAAGGGTCATCGTAGGGTCATCGATTGGTCATTGAAGGCAACAGTTACGAGGATACCTTAGCATTCGAAGGGACTATCATCTTTTAACCGTAGGCAACATCGGAGGGTCATCGAGGGACAAAGTTGTATATTCGAAGGCAACATCCGAGGGACTATAATTTATTTTATGATGATTTAACCGAAGGGTCTTTGCTAAGGGTATCCCCACGTTCGCGGGACATGACCGTAATATCGTAATCGTAAGGCAACAAAGAGAGGTCCAAGATCACTTATTCAAAGGCAAAGTTTTACAATTAATTATATAATTAGGATGAAACTCCACATTAAAATTATTAAAAATAATATATTAAAAAATTAATACATTAGAAATTAATACATTAAAAGTTAATTTAGGATGAAACTCCACAAGGGTATCCCACAAATAAAGTGGAATACCTAGCCAATAACCTTTTCCTGGGATATGTGAACCTTTACGAAACTCAAAAAAAGAAACATGTCAGAACACCAAATCAGGGTGCAATCGAAGATTACACCGGAGAAATATCACAACAATAAATAGGATAGGATGAATAATGCATGGCTATGATAAAACATAAAAAAAAAATAGAATAGAAAAGTCAGCTACTGTCTCGTTCGCCTCTGCCTCGCCTAGCGAAGGCCACGGATTTTGAATTTGAAAACAGACCCATGTTAGGAACTTTGAATTTTATGGCATTTTATCACAGGAATAACATGGTCAAACATTCAGGGTATTCAGGCATATTTAAATTCCCATACGAAAGCAAATTATATATCAACATTTAATCATGATGCATTATATATGTAGATATGGCCAATTGAAAGTATAAACAATAGAGATACGCAAACCTGTTTGCCAATTCAAGGTTGAAGGGATTGACCACTTGTAGTATCGGAATAAGTTAGGCAGCGGGAATTGGACGGCGATGGCTTCGGTGCAGATGGGCTGCCTTCAGGGTTTCTTTACTCTGAATTCTCCGGGTAGGCAGGGTTCCTATGCCAAAGTTTCTATCCGTCCTTCTCTGTTCTCTCTCTTTCTTTTTCCTCAAGGTTTTGTTCCAAGGAAACCTCAGAGTGTTTTGCTTCTCTTCCTTCTTTCTCCAGTGAATCTCCCAGTGTAAACTCCAAGTGTAACTCCCCTACTGAAACTTCAGTATTTATAGACTAATTTCGTGGGTAATGGGCTTGGAATGAGGGAGACCCAAGTCCAAAATAATTTGTTATATTTTATTTATTTTAATTATTTAATTAATTAATTAATTAATTTTTTTTTTTTTTTTTTTTAGGAAAAATGATGGGTAATTTTTGGGGTATGACAATGTCAGAATGCTAAATAGTGGATCTGACACCTTAGACAAAATCCTCCAGACTGGAAAAATGGCAGGAGACAAGTCTGGCCTTGGGTTCAATGAATCCACTCCTGAGTGTAGTCACACTGGTGGCAAACCAAAGATGTCACATCAGGTGTCCCAACATCACAAGGAAAGACAACATAAAGGAAAACACCAAAGATGGAGATGTCATTACTGTGGAAAATTTGGCCACATAAAACCATTATGCTTTAAGTTGTATGGCTATCCTAGTCCTACTCATCATCAACCTAGACCCAAACACCACATCCCTGTCAACAGAAAATAGTGGGTTCCTAGGACTGGTGCTACTAACTTGATAGCTCATACTTCCTTCAGAGTTTCAGCCAAAGAAGACTGGTATTTTGACAGTGGATGCTCCAGACACATGACTGGAAGCAAAAATCTGCTAATTGACCTTCATTCTCATGCCACCATCTATGTGACCTTTGGTGATGGAGAAAAGGGTGAAATCAAGGGGATTGGAAAGCTAAACTTCCCTGGAGTCTCTAACCTTGATAATGTGCTACTTATTAAAGGACTGACTGCAAACCTAATCAGCATCAGTCAACTGTGTGACCAAGGTCTAAATGTGAACTTCACAAAAACTGAATGTCTGATTACTAATAAAAAAATGAAGTGATCATGAAAGGAGTCAGGTCTAAGGACAATTGCTATATGTGGAGTTCTCAAGAAACTGGTTATTCATCAATGTGTACTCTAGCCAAAGAAGAAGAAGAAGTGAAACTATGGCATCAAAAACTGGGCCATCTGCATCTTAAAGGAATGAAGAGGATTATATTTGTTGAAGCTGTCAGAGGAATCCCGAAATTAAAGATTGATGAAGGAAGAGTTTATGGGGAGTGTCAGATTGGAAAGCAGACAAAGATGTCACATCAGAAGATCCAACATGACACCACATCCAGAGTGATGGAACTTCTCCACATGGACTTGATGGGACCTATGCAGGTGAAAAGTCTTGGTGGGAAAAAGTATGCTTGTGTGGTGGTGGATGACTTTTCCAGATACACCTGGGTAAATTTTATAAGGGAAAAATCTGATGTATTTGAGGTATTCAAAGATCTTTTCCTAAGACTTCAAAGAGAAAAAGAAAGTCAGGTTATCAAAATCAGAAGTGATCATGGGAAAGAATTTGAGAACAGTAAATTTCCTGGATTCTATTCATCTGAAGGAATTAATCATGAGTTCTCATCTCCCATTACCCCTCATCAAAATGGCGTGGTAGAAAGGAAAAATAGAACTCTCCAAGAATCTGCCAGAGCTATGATTCATGCTAAGAAGTTGCCCTACCACTTCTGGGTTGAAGCTATGAACACAGCCTGCTATGTTCACAACAGAGTAACCTTGAAGAAAGAGACTCCAACCACTTTATATGAAGTCTGGAAAGGAAGAAGACCTACTGTCAAATACTTCAATGTGTTTGGTAGTAAATGTTATATCCTAACTGATCGTGAACAAAGAAGGAAGATGGATCCCAAGAGTGATGAAGGAATGTTTCTGGTTTACTCAATAAACAGTAGAGCATTTAGGGTCTTTAATTCCAGAACAAAAGTAATGATGGAATCTATCAATGTTGTTGTTGATGATCAACAGACTGATGTCACAGACGATGTTGAAACATCTCTAAATGATGCCCCAGCTGATCTCCTAGACAAAAGTAATGAGAGTGAACCCACTCAAGCTGAACCTGAAGCTGATAAAATTAATAAGGGACCCTCTATCAAAATTCAAAAGGATCATCCGAATGATCTCATTATAGGAGACCCAAATAAAGGGGTCACCACTAGATCAAGGGAAGTGATCTCACATGGCTGTTTTGTGTCCAAGATTGAATCCAAGAATGTCAAAGAAGCCTTAACTGATGAATTATGGATCAATGCCATGCAGGAAGAGTTAGGCCAATTCAAGAGAAATGAAGTATGGGAATTGGTTCCAAGACCTGAAGGAATAAATGTTATTGGAACAAAGTGGGTTTACAAGAATAAATCTGATGAACAAGGGGTGGTTACTAAAAATAAAGCAAGATTGGTAGCACAAGGATACACTCAAGTTGAAGGAGTTGACTTTGATGAAACATTTGCCCCTCTAGCTCGCCTGGAGTCCATTAGACTACTACTCGGAGTGGCATGTATTCTGAAGTTTAAACTGTTCCAAATGGATGTAAAAAGTGCCTTCTTAAATGGTTACTTAAATGAGGAAGTGTATGTTGAACAACCTAAAGGGTTTACATACCCAAATCTTCCAAAGCATGTGTATAAGTTGAGGAAAGCCCTCTATGGGTTGAAACAAGCTCCTAGGGCTTGGTATGATAGACTCATCGTGTTTCTCATTGACAATGGATACAGGAAGGGAGGCATTGATAAGACCTTATTTGTCAAAAATGAAGGAGGAAAACTCATGGTGGCTCAGATATATGTGGATGATATTGTGTTGGATGTCAAATAAGATGGTTGAACATTTTGTTAAACAAATACAGTCTGAATTTGAAATGAGCCTTGTTGGAGAACTAACCTATTTTCTTGGGCTACAAGTCAAGCAGATGGAAGATTCTATCTTTCTATCTCAAAGCAAATATGCCAAAAATATTGTTAAGAAGTTTAGCATGGATAATGCAAGTCACAAAAGGACACCTGCTCCTACTCATCTGAAAGTCTCTAAAGATGAAAATGGTGTCAGTGTGGATCAAAGTCTCTACAGAAGCATGATAGGAAGTCTGCTATATCTCACAGCAAGCAGACCTGACATTGCTTTTGTTGTAGGTGTATGTGCTAGATATCAAGCTGAACCAAAGGTGAGTCACATAAACCAAGTGAAAAGGATCCTGAAATATGTCAATGGCACTAGTGACTATGGGATGTTGTACACTCATGGATCTGGATCTGTGCTGACTAGATACTGTGATGCTAATTGGACTGGAAGTGTTGATGATAGGAAAAGCACATCAGGAGGATGATTCTTCTTAGGGAACAACTTAATATCATGGTTTAGTAAGAAACAAAATTGTGTGTCTCTGTCCACTGATGAAGCTGAATACATAGCAGCTGGAAGTAGTTGTTCTTAACTGGTATGGATGAAACAGATGCTGACTGAATATAATGTCACGCAAGATGTCTTGACATTATACTGTGACAACCTGAGTTCTATAAATATTTCTAAGAATCCTATTCAGCACAGCAGGACAAAACATATTGATATCCTTCACCATTTTATTAGAGAACTAGTGGAAGATAAAATTATAGCCCTAGAGCATGTTGCTACTGAGATGCAATTAGCTGATATTTCTACAAAGGCCTTGGATGCAAATCAATTTGAATTTCTAAGAGGGAAATTAGGGATTTGTATTTATGAGAATTTGTAGCAATTAATTTGGAGTGGAAAAGGTAATCAAATTATTGTCTGCTTACTTAAAATAAAGCACCCCATTTATGGTAAACCATCACCTAGTATTGGAAATACCATCTATTACCTTTTCACACGCAACCTCTACTCAAACATTTCCATCTCCCTGCGTCTTCCTCAAACTCCTCTGCTAGGGCAACTGAAACCTTTCCATAAAAACAACAAGATGTCACAACATCAAACACCATCTGGTTCAAAAACTACTAAGCCTACTCACAAGGATAGAAAACCTTCAATGGACTTTCTTGATGAAGAAATTTTGATGTGATTCCTCTATCTGTTATTCTAGGCGAAGCTCCTGACTCAAACCATCCCATGGATGCATCTGCTTCTGCATGCCCCACTTAAGGTAACAGCTCTAGTATCCCTTCTAGCTCTACTCATGCCACTAGTTCTAAGGACGACATGCACCACACTGATCGTGTCATAAGAAACCTAGTCACTAGAATCCTCAATGAAGGACATTCTGTGAAGGGAGTTTCTACTCCTCTATCTAGAATGGACCCCTCTCCTGAGGTTGAACCTCATAGTGAGAAGGATGACGATTCCTCTAGATCTGAGAAGGATATGGCTGCTGAAGGTTTGTGCTCTTTAGGGCAAACTGTGTCTGGTAAAAATTTTATGGCATCTACAACTGCCAATGCTTCACATTCTGAGAAGCATGATTCTACAAACAATGTGATTGACCTAGAGGATGATAGGTCTGATGATCAAGATGATAGCTTACTTCATCACTTAAAGCCTAGTGTGGCTAAGCGGATGAATACTAGAAAAGGTAGGTCCATGGCTGAAATGATGTCAGCCAAAAAAGCTAAGAAGACTACTGGTGTAGGTCCCTCAAAATCTTGGAGCAAAGTTGATGTGAAGAAGAGGAAGGTGAGAGAAGTTCCTGAGTCTGACGAAGATGTTGAAGAAGATGTCCCTGACATCTCCCCTGTGAAGAGGACAACTGTGAGGAAGTCCCCTGTGAAAGTTGTTGTTGTACATTTGGATAATATCTCTTTCCATCTTGAAGATGGAGCAGCAAAATGGAAGTTTGTGATCCAAAGAAGGGTGGTTGTAGAGAGAGAGAGTTAGGCAAGGATGTTGTTAAGGTCAAAGAGGTCATGGACCTAATTAAAAATGATGGGTTAATGAAGATTGTGGCTGGGTTATCTCAGTGCTATGAGGGATTGGTTAAGGAATTCATTATCAATATTCCTGAAGATATTGCTGATAAAAACATCAAGGAATTTTGTAAAGTTTTTGTGAGAGGGAAGTGTATCACATTCTCTCCCACTATGATTAACAAGTTTCTGGGAAGAGGTACAGAAGGTGCATGTGAATTGGAAGCCACATACAATGAGGTCTATAGAGAAATTACAGCAAGACAGGTGAAGGAGTGGCCTAGTAAAAAGCATCTCCCTGCTGGGAAGCTGACTGTTAAGTATGCCATATTGCATAAAATAGGGTCTGCAAATTGGGTGCCTACCAACCACATTTCCACAATTTCAAATGCCCTTGGAAGATTTATCTTTGCTGTTGGAACCAAGCTGAAATTTGATTATGGTAGATTTATGTTTGAACAAATTGTCAAGCATGCTTCTACTAATGCAGTAAAGCTGCCTATAGATTTTCGCTCAATGATTTGGGGGATTATCTTGAGTCAACACCATGAGATTATGAGTACAAATGACCTTCCAAGTAGAAGAAAACCTCCTTTATCGGTACATTACAAATTGTTTGAAGGCAGTCATGTCGAAGACATTGTCATGACATTTGCTGTGAAAAAGCCAGCCTCAAAAGGTGGTCTTATTGCTGAGCTGAAGGAAACTTGTAAAGAGTTGGATACAGGGATAAAGGTAGCAACAGCCAGGAAAGAAGCGTTGGAGGCTCTGATTGCAAGCTTGGAGCAAGCTGAAAAAGAAAATATTGGACAAGCCAAGGAAGCTAAAGCCCAAACCTCTAGTGAGAGGTCTGCAACTAAAGATGAGACAAGTGGCAATTCTGTTTCTGATGCTAATGAAGATGCAAGCTCAAGCTCCTCTGATTAGCCCTTTTTGAAGTTGTCCCCCATTCTTCTGATGTGGTTCTTTTTGCTGTGATGGATGTTCTGGTTTTTTTTGGCAATCATGTTCTGCTGCTTTGATGTGTATTTTTTTGGATTTTCTGGTTTGTTGGATTTTATCTCAACTGGTTTAAAGCTGTTTATGTTCTTGGGTCTGTAACACTTAACCTTTGACATTCTGTGTGTTTGACTGAATAGACATTTATTTTATCTCTTTGGTCTCTTTTGGCTAAAAAGGGGGAGAAGTAGTTAAAGTAGTTATGCTATACTATATGTTATGCAATAGATGATGTTACAAATGATGTTACAAATGATGTTGGAGATGATCTGTTTGTTACAGGTGATGTTGAAGGTGATGTTAGATGGGGAAGTGTTATGTCTGTGTTGAGAAGACTAGTGCTAGCTGGAGGAGGAGGTGGTGTGTTCTGAGCACAAGCGCATGTGTGTTTAATATGTGTTTACTAGTTGCTATTTTTTCTAGTAATGTGTGTTTGTTTACTTCTGCTGCTGAACTGATACTGTGATTATTTTCTTGTGAAATGTATGATCTGATGTATGTTTTAGCCAAAATTTGCCAAAGGGGGGGTTTGTTGGTTCTATGTGTTGGCATCAATTTTGGTAAAACCTAGAGTTATCACAAGTTGTCACAAGTGTTGTCTTTACATGAGATATCAGTTTCCTGCAGGGTGTTTAAATATGGTTGTGCAGGATTTAGCTGAGATGTCAGACCCGATGTTAAGACATGTGTATACAGAACATTCAGTCTGAATGTTATGTATTTTATGATTGCGCTTTTCATGCAAATCTGTGTGTGATTGATGTGGAGATTGAACGCGCCATTCTGATTTAAAATCAGATTGATTTATTTTCCAAAAAGATATGATCAGTTGTCGTGAATAAGAAGATACAAAAGGAAAATAGTTTTAGGGTTTTATGATGTCCAAGCCCATTCAAAAGCTTCTTTTTAAAGGGCATGGAAAACCTGGTTTTAACACACAAGAAAACGAATGAAATAGTGAGAGAGAATAAGGGTTTTAGTCTTGTGTGAGCTTGTGTATTGTGAGCCATTCATTCATCTTATTGATGATTGAATTGGACTGACTTTTGTGTTGTAATTTGTCCACTCTAAGCTTTGAAGCATGAGTGTGTGTTTACTTGGTTGAAGCTTTTAAGCAAGATCAAGTATGTGTTCTTGAAAAGTGTCTTCTTTCTTTGTAATATTTGTTTTTAAATCACTGTTGTGATTGAGGGGGAATGAGTAGGGTCTCTTATCTAAGAGTTCTTAGATAGAAGTCACACGGGTAGAGATTAGGTGATAAGACTATAACTTGAAGTTGTTTACTGAGAGTCTTTGAACTAATTCTGTTTAGTGGATTTTCTTCCTGGCTTGGTAGCCCCCAAACGTAGGTGAGTTTGCACCAAACTGGGTTAACAATTGCTTGTGTCACTTGTACTTTTGTTTCTTTATCTTTTATCCTGTTTATATTGTTCAGATATTAGTGTCGTGACATTACCTTCGACATCTCATATTTGATACCAGAATTTTAGTCCTAAAAGGATAGACAAGGAGTCCAAGGAGTAGTATGATTGATCTCACAAAGATGGTATTGATAGAATGAATTAAGAATGATTGATTGATAAATAGGGTAGCTCGCGAAGAAACTGGTTTCTCCTACCTACATATCCTTATAGTGCAATAAGGAAATTAGAGCTTTCGTAGTTCAACCCACTAGGGCTGAAAGCAAGGTGATTAAAGGCAAAAGAATGTGATTGAATAATTGAATAAAAGTGAATAAAAATGGAGAGTGAGTAAATGAGAGACTTGACAGTCGATTGATAGGAATCACACTAAAGTCTATGAATAAGGGCGAATACTTTGAATATTTGGGGCCTACACCCCATACACAAAGTCACTCTAGACAAGGATAGGAGAAACTCCGTCTCATAATTCCCTATTACTTAAGGCTCATAGCGCATGATACTTCTCTTAACTGATAAGTTGCTAGTGAATAATCTTCATTGTTGATCCTTGTGTGAATAAGACTTGGTAGTTTAATCGATTCGAATTGTACTAAAGTCTATGAATAAAGGTGAATGCTTTGAATATTTGGGGCCTACGCCCCATACGCAAAGTCGCTCTAGACAAGGATAGGAGAAACTTTGTCTCATCATTCCCTAGTGCTTAAGGCTTGTTTCGTACAATTTGAATCGTATTTACCAAGTGTTGACCTTTGATTTGTTTTGTATAATCCGCTGCTTGATGTGGCTGAGGATGCCTTGATTGAGATCTTGACTTGAGGCTTCGAGCTCCACAACTTAGAATAAAAGTCTTATTAAGTGACCAAGGGTCTTTTGATCACTCAAATTAGACTGTGGGATTAATCAAGCTGATCTAAGGGATCATGCTATAGTCGATTAAAAATTCTATGTTAGAATCCAAAGGGAACATGGGATTATATGTCTAAAACATCAAAATCAACCCTAAAGGGTAAAACGGTCAATTTGCAAAGATGTTAATATTGAATTAATTCTTTAATCATGAAAATATAAATGGAAACAATCCTAAATACTAAATTATTCTAATTGTTCTGACATTCTAGAAAATCATCTAATTATCTAATCAATTCCTAATTTTTCTAAATCTAATTAAACTACTCAAATATATTTCTAAAAGTTCTAGTTAGCTATTTACTAATCAAGAATTAACTTTCAATCATACTAATCTAATTTTAACCTAATTAACTAATCAAGACTTAAGCTATAATCACTAAGTGAGTCATAACTATTAAACTAACATCCTAATTGTTAATCTAAAATCCTAATTACTAATGAAATCCTTAACAAACAAATACCCTACTTTAATTGCTAACTGTAGCACCTCAAATTTGCACCCTACCTTTTGTACATTCATTTCATATTAGGTCATTAACATAACATAGTCCATTGCATAACATTGCATTGTCCATTTGCCCAAGTGCAAGCCATTCAGAAGAATTAAGTCAAACTGATCAGGAAAATCAGTCATAACAAGCAAGCATGTGCTATTTTCATTGGAGTAAAGCCCTAGGGTGGATTTATCAAGCTCACATGATTATGTGATCATTTTGGAGTGGTTTGGCCAAAGATTGGTTGATCAAAGCTCAACAGTCAAGCTGAATTTTATCTGAAACCCTAGAAAGCCAACTGTAAGTCAACTGAGGGCTAGGAAGTGGAGAGATGGTTTGAGACGCTTCCTTCATGTCCCAAAGAAGGTCATTTGTCATTACAAACACTTATCTGGAAGAAGAAATCATTTCGTTCTTTTCTCGAATTAATCTTGGAAAGTCAAGTTGGGTTGGATGATCCTGGTTGATTACTGAAGAGTTGATTTGGTTGTGGAAATTTAATCGTGGTTGCATTGAGTCCATTCATTTCTTTTTGTTAAGCCCATAATTTTAGCCCATTAACCATTTTTCAAATAATTCCATTTCATTATCCAAATCATAATCCATAATCCATTTAGTTTGATTTTAACACAATCCATTTTTACAATAATCCATTATCCATATCCAATTTAGTTTATCCGTTTAAAACCAATTGCCATTATCCAATCATACCCATATCCATTTGTACAAAACCAAAATTCTGCATTGCATTTAACAGTAACATATCAAAAATTCTGCATAAAACTGCTATAAAAATTCTGCATCATCAAAATTCAGCATTACAAAAATTCTTTTCTGCATAAAATTCTGCATTGCATTTAACAGCAACACATCCAAAATTCTGCATAAAACTGCTATAAAAATTCTGCATCATCAAAATTCAGCATTACAAAAATTCTTTTCTGCATAAAATTCAGCATCATAAAATTCAGCATTAAAATTCTGCATCAAGTACAATCAAAATCCTGCATTAAAATCAAAACAAAATTCTGCATAAAATCAAAATTAATTTCCTGCATAATGAAATAACAGAAATCTTCATTCTTGTATGAGTATAAATAATGCAAAGCCATAACAGAAAGGAGGGAGGGTCCATAACAGAAAAATAACAGAAATTGGAGGAAGCTTTTTCATCCTCTAACCTATCGTTTCTTCGTCTTCCATCTTCTTCCATTCCTCCACCATCACAAACTCTTCCAATCCTTCAACCACCGTAACCGTTTTTCAATTCACAATCACCTTCAT
This sequence comes from Lathyrus oleraceus, assembly GCF_024323335.1. Classification (NCBI taxonomy): domain Eukaryota; kingdom Viridiplantae; phylum Streptophyta; class Magnoliopsida; order Fabales; family Fabaceae; genus Lathyrus; species Lathyrus oleraceus. Next base: position 348,289,709 of record NC_066581.1, read on the forward strand.
CAAAAACTCCAAACTCCATAGCCAAACCTTCAACCACTACGAATCCGTAACCGTAACCGTAATCTCCGTTCACCGAAACCTTCAACCGCTTCCAATCTTCACTCTTCAATTCTTCCACATTAATTTATCATCATCACAACCGAACCGCCAAAGATCCTGCAACAATTCTGCAGCAATTATCTCCTTTCTCGGAAGTGATAAGCAGAAGAAAAAAGAAGAAATAATAGAAAAGAGAAATCCAGAAGAGATCGGAATAATCGGAAACTCACGATCCAAGAGACTTCTTCTTCATTTCGATCGGCAATACCGGTATTACGTCTTCGTCTTCATCTCAAAGCGGAGATGCGAGCGAGGCCTTCATCATCCACCAAGAACCTTCAACAAAATCCGTAGAAGCTCGCAACTCGTAACGGAATTGGTGAGAAGCTACAATCAGAAAGAAACCGATAATTGAAGAAGCAGTAGAAGGAACCAAAACCGTAACCGAAACCGTGATCTCCACCTTCATCAAACCTTCACCTCTCTACAATTTTTCCAGATTTTCTTCTTCCTTCTTTCTAGTTCTTCTTCCTGAATCTTCCACTTTCTTCTGGTTCCCGCACCATAACAATCTCACAGTATTCACTGCGAATTGAAAACCGCACCGATTCTCGCATCTCGAGATCTCACCACACCAATTCATCACGAAACCAAGCATCACAACAGAGGAAGATCGTAACGAGCCTTTGCGCCTCGATTCACCAGCAGTTTCTTCAGCGAGTTTCGACGAAATCCAAGATCTTATCCACAAAGCAACGACGCCGAGCGCAAACCGGGATTCTCCATTTCAGCGCCACAATCCAGCGATTCCTCATCCGCTCCATCAACGACGCGACGCAGCAAGTGGAAATCGAACAACCTCATTGGACGTCGAAGTCGGTGAGCTCTTTTCTCTTCAAATTCCATTACCCGCACGTGAGAATGAACTGAATATTGATTTCGTTTCCAATGTCGAATTGGTGAAAGGATGAGTGATGAGGTTAGTCTCAAGATTTGTTTGTTTTCCTGCTTGTTTCAATGTCCCCTTTAGAGTTGTGGAATATGGATATGGAGTTGAAAATTGCTTTTGGTCCTTTCTGCACTTGCAACCCTGGTAAGGGCCCGAGAGGACACACCACACTCACTCCCACGGGCCTGGTTCTTGTCTTAGGCCCAGTGAGATACACACTCCATTTCACTTAGTGCACCCCTGCGATTGGGCTTAGCCGTCCTTTCCAATTCTAAGCCCAGTCTGCTGCATCTTGATCCACTGCACTTTGTTTTATATAGTTATTAATTGATAATTGTTTTGGATAATATTAGGTTTAGTTTCGGTTAATTAGGATGATTAGATAAATTTAGAATTAGGTATTATTAGAAAATTAGAAGATATTAGAAGTTTTTGGATTGAATTAGTGATTGATTCTAGAATTAGTTTAATTAGGTTAATCGGTTTAATTAGATTAATTAGAAATGTTAAAAACTGATTTTAGAATTAGTGAAGTTGATTAGAAATTTCGGATTAATTTTAGAGATAGGATAATAGGTTGATTAGTGTAATAGACTTTTAGGTGTATTAGAATTAATAGAGATTAGTTCAATCTTAGAATTCTAGATCTTAATTAGGAACCTTGGTTTAGTTAGAAATAGAATTTTTTAGGAATGTTGGTTAGAAATTAGAATATTTTAGATATTAATTTAGCTTTAGAAAGTAGAATTAGTTTAGAATTTAATTGCTTTAAATAGAACTTACTTTCGTAAATAGAAATTTAATTCAATATTAATCCATAACTGTGAAATGACTATTCTACCCTTAGGCTTGGAAATAATTCGGTCTTGCATGCTCCCTTAATTTTAGGACATATCATCACTTGATTAAATGAATTTCACGTGGAGTTTGAGCTTCCGTTTTGGATTTTTGTTCTTCTTTGACCCTAGTCTTGGACTAGTGGTTTGTGATCTCACTTTCGAGTTGTGTTTCAGGTTAATAGCACAAATGACCTATGCTTGATGATGTGCTTCCATTGGAGTTGACTTGTGACTTGTGTATAGCTAATTTTGACTTTGTTTTGCAGGGTTTGATATTTGAGTTTGAGCCTTAATGGCTTGTACTTTGGTGCATTGGTTTGTGTTTGTCTGTTTATAGTTAACTGTGAACCATTTGCTGTTTAGTTGTGTGATTAGTACACTGATGATATTTGATTGATTTCAGGTACATTAGTCGCTAATATTGCTTTGCTTTGCTTGATAAGCAATTTTCACTGAGGTATAACATTCTTGTCTCCATGTAGTCTGGAAGACCTGGCCTGTTACTTGGCCAGGCAACTGTCTGAAGTCCTCCTTAAGAGGCGATGTTTGTGGTTGTTTACATTTGTGCCAGGAAGGTAAAGACCTCTATGAGGCAATTGGTGGATCAAAGGGATATGCAATCTATCCCCCACTATTCTGTGAGTCGTCCCTCTGCTCACACGGCTGTGTGTTGATGCATTGGGACACAAACCCAAGATCTTGTACGGTGTACAATCGAGTCAGAGTCTTGAGCGTAGAAGGGTCCCTCCATTCTGGACCCACGCTCCTTTGTCTGAAGCTCTCCCTGACCAGGGATAAGAGCTGTGAAGTCTCATCTTCACTCACCCTTCATCAGCTTCACCTTAGCCCCTCAATGGCAAGGTTAAGAGCTAACCTGACCCCGATACAGAGGCTTGTTTGTTGAGGTTGATATGACCCCTCGACTAAAGCCTAGCCCTGATGTTTGAGCCCCTTGTTGGTGTGTTTATTTCATGCTGTATATGTTTGTGTGGTGTGATTGTACCCCCTAGGTTTGCTAGACTCCGCGTAGTCTCGTTTGCATGTCAATTAAGGTAGCACGGTTCCTTCGTATAGGACTTCCTTTCTTGCTTGAGCTTTCCTAAAACACAAGCAAACATTATCCCCTCTTAAGGATACGTCCACTCCTTCTACTACAGGTGAGTAAGTCTCCAATGGTCGAGCATCCGGTAGATTGCGTAGTGACGTTGTCCACCTAAAAAACACAAACCAACAGGAATAGTTTAGCCGAACTACGGCAACTCTGATTCTCATGTCCAGATGAGATACGTAGGCACGAGATGCGATGTCTTGTCGAGTTTGACTAACAACTAACACTAATTCTTTTCTCTCGCCCTCGTTGCGATTGAGACCTCCCCTTTCTCTTGCCCTAGTTGCAATCGAGACCCTTCTTCTTCCTGTGTTGGTGTTAGGAGATGGATGTAAGCCCAGTGATTGGCATTCAGGCTCCACGTTTGCCTTTGCCTACATTTGTTTGTGTGCGTGTTAGCCGAGCTACGAATGCTCTGATTCTCCTTCGTCCAAAGGAGATACGTATGCATAGGATGCGACATCCTAGCGAGCATGTGTCGTTTCCCCCGGTCGAACTACTTAGACTCTAATGTCTATGCCTGATAGACTAAGTAGGCCCAGGATGCGATATCCTGCCGAGTTCAGTCTTGTTTGCTTCCTGTGTCTCTTTCAGCCGATGTTTGTGTGTGTGAGCAGTATTTTTAGCAACCATTTTCCTTCCTATTGTGCGTGGATCCCGTCGAGTACGACGGATGCGTAGGGGTGCTAATACCTTCCCTTCGCATAACCGACTCCCGATCCCATTCTCTTTGGTCGCGAGACCATGCTTTTTCCAGGTTTACTCTGAGCGTTTCCTTTCCCTCTTTTGGGATAAATAACGCACGGTGGCGGCTCTGTTGTTCTTGTTTTCCCGCCGGTTTTTCGCGTAATGCGACAGCTGGCGACTCTGCTGGGGATATGAGAAGTTGACCTGTGCTGGTCCTTCTTCCCTAAGCGAGTCTCTCCTAGCGCTCTCTAGGTTAAGGCTTTGGTTGCTTTTTGCTGTGTTGTTTATTGCATTCATTGTTTATTGTTTGCATGTATTGTTTGCATTAATGTTTGCATTCATTCATATTCATCTGCTGGTTAGGCTGTGTTTTCTCTGATTGGGGGTGGGAGTTACTCGAGGTAAAAGGCCCAATACCCAGGCTATGAGTGCAATCTAGGAAACCTAGGAATAGAGTGATTCATGGGAAGCGGGTGGTATGCGCCACTTAGCGGAACATTGACATCACGAGCAGTTCAGATTCTGATGGGGTATCATCGGTGCATATATCTGGTGTGCACAGGATGATATTCTTGAAAGGGTTGTTTATCCTGCGTTTCTCTCGACCTAACCCGGGCCTAGATGACACCCGTGAGTGGGAGGGAATGATTATTACAGGTACAGTTGCTGACTGGTTGGTGACTTGTTGGTGACTCTTGGTACCGATGATGATGGTGAAGTATGGACATTTATTTCTGGGACGCCGGAGTTCTGTCAGTGGTTTATCAGCGGGTTCCGTTTATTTCGGATCCCCGGGTTAAATTTGAGAGTACCTGTTCAGAGGATCTGATTGTCATCCGTTCAGTGGATGTTCCTATGATGATAGTGATGTAATCTCCGGTTCCGTTTATTTCGAAACTTCCCAAGTCGGATTTATGGTGACTTGGTCCCTCAAATGACTGTGACTGGTTCAAAGAATGGGTCTTCAGAGGAATTGGTGGCACAGTAACTTGCATTCATGCATTTGCATTACATTCATCTGCATTCAACCCATGTCGATCCGTACTCAGGGTCCATTGTTGATTGAGATACTGGTTGAGAGACATCCAGATGTCAGATTGTTATTGATGAAAAATTATTTGTCTCAGTGATGCTAGAATCCAAGGACGGAATATTCCTGGTACGGATAGACATTGCATGTGTGAGTCATACTAACCCATTTGCTGTTTTGTAGGTGTCAACCGGTGCGCATAGCTCGTCTGTTCAAATTTCCTGCTAGGGGCAACAAATCCAAACTAATGGATCCACTCAACACCGGTAAAGGCAGACATGTTTGGGATCGGTTATCGGCCAGATCAAGAGTCGTCTAGACCAAACAGAGGACGTCGTCCACCGTACATCTTTGTCAGTGCAGGAATGTTGGATTCTGATCATGCTTGTTCAGTGAGTGAAGAGATCGACCGCGACCGCGAGCTAGAGCTGTGGATAAAGTCATGCGTACCAGGCAATTGGAAAGCCTCCAAAAGCATCACTGTCACTCATCCGGAAGTGTAGTATTTCTGGGTTTTATTTTGTTTGCATGAAAGCCATACGTTTTGCCCGAAACGTACTGGTCCATTGTAAGGGCCACCTCATGTGTTTCATTTTTGCAACATTTTGCATCAGTAATAAATGGATGTTTTTGTGATCAAAAGCGGTGTTCCCTGTTTTTCATTTTTGCAGTTTAAAAAAATAAAAATGGCAATGTTTTTCGTTTTCCTTTTGATTTTGTCTCGTTCCAACCTCAAAAGTGATTACTCTCCTGATCTCATCGATAACAATTTGGTTACCCCTCTATATGACTTCGACAATCCAAGCTATCATGCCGAAGAAAAAGGCGAAGAAGATTGTGATCTGCTGGAATTAGCTAGGTTGTTGAAACAAGAGGAGAAGGTGATTCAACCACACGAGGAGCGAGTCAAGATGGTAATCCCAAGTACCGCCGAGGTCAGAAGGGAAATGAAAGTTGAGGCCGCTTCAGAGGCAAGTCAAGAGCAGAATGGTAGCCCTGTTGAAAGAGCAGGTTGATATCTTCACCTGGTTGCATCCAGATACACCAGGGTGGAATACCCATGTTATGGGGCACGAGCTACCATCGAGAGAAGACTATCCTCTAGTGAAGAAGAAGGCCGGTGCCACGAATCAAAGGGCTACGGTGACTTTGTTTCATGATATGACTCATCGTGAAAGCGAATGCCATGTTGATGACATGATGACAAAGTCCCAAGCAGAAGAGGGGCACCCGGTGGACTTGATCAAGTTGTTTGACCGGTGGAGATAACTCATACTGTTGAGTCTAAGTCAGTGCACTTATGGAGTGCTGTCCAGCAAGCTGCCGAGGCATGTTGTGAATGAAAGAGGAATCGAGGTTTTTCCTGCAAAAAAAAAAAAAAAAAAAACAGTGCAAGAAACGCCTGAACCAAAAACAAACAAAAAAAAAGAGAGAAAAGAAATCAAATGGTCAGGTGGAATGATGACTGCCAAGGGGCATGGAAAGAAAAAATGAGTAGCAGGAACCTCTGATTCTGATGCCTTCCTTGGAAGAAACAACTGTTAATCTGGTACTTGACAGCCCTCAAGGGGTCTACGAGGTGTGTATGTGTCAGCATGACGAGTCTTGTCGAAAAGAACATGCAATTTACCTAAGCAAAAAGTTTATCGACCGTGAAACAATACACTCACTGCTCGAGAAAACTTGATGTACTTTGGCATAGGCTGTTCGCCGACTGAGACAGTATGCTGGTTCATACCACCTTGTGGATGTCCAAAATGGATCTGATCAAGTATGTGCTTGAGGAGATAGCGTTGAACGGACGGGTTGCGAGAGGGCAAATGGCGTCAACTGAATACGATATTCAGTATACCTCCCAGAAAGCAATCGAGAAGAGGGTATTGTATGGTTATCTCGCCCAACAACCCATCGATGATTCTCAACCAAGGAAGTTTGAAGTCCCTGATGAGGATATCTCGAGGTACTCAAATCGAAAGATTGAGAGTGACCGATCCCGGAGGAGGGGCCTGACCCTGAATCCGAACGGGTTCTGATGTCTGATGGGGAGAGTTTAAAGTGAATGAGCTAGTGCTTCCCCGATAACATTTGAATGCACCAACGATGGTGGCTGAATACGAGGTTGGTATCCTGAGTGTCGTACTTCGGTACGTGCATCCACTGGGGCAACGCCTTTCTCACTCCGGTATGAGATGAAGGTTGTACTACCATTTGAGACTCAGGTTTCGTCATGGGGTCCCGTTGGACGTAAACTTGAAAAAGGATGAGTGGATAAGGACTCAGTATGACACGTTGAGCCTGACCGATGAGAAAAGGGCTGACGGTTACTTGTCATGGGGCAGTTGTACCCAGTAAATGAAGCGTTTTGTTAACTAAGAAGTGCGACCTCGTGGGTATCATGAGAGATATGGTGTTGAAAAGGATCCTTCCTCCTCAAGACGATCGTGGGGCAAGTGGATAAACAGTTATGAATGTCCATTCGGGGTCGAAAAGGTCTCCTCTGACAGAGCCTTGTGATCGATGACCACGAATGATGAAGATTTTCCAATCCCTGTGAATGCGGACGCAGTTAGAAGATACTTCGTGAAAAAAAATTGACCCGCTGGACAAAAAGAAAAGTCCAGGCAAAAAGGGGCATCCCGGCGAACCAAGGAAAAAAAGAGAAAAGGTTCGGGCAGAAGTTAGGGATAATAAAAGGAAAAAACTGTACACCCGGCAAGTCGAAAACCCCACAAGGGCGACTTGGGCAAAAAAGGGTATCCCGGTGGACTGAAACCCGAAAGGGCGGTCCAGGCAAGAGAGGGATTGAAACGAACAACTGCGTCCAGCATGATCATTTGTGCTTTGGTTAAGACATCACAGCTAATCTCCGACAGAGATCGATTGGAAGCGTCTTGTTCAGAAGGCCGAAAGTGCGGAACGTCTTGAGGACATATGAGGTGTAATCGAGTTGGAACCCGATGAGATCACGGTTTCACATTGCCATTAGGATAGATTTTTCCTTTTGTGCGCAATCACCTCTTTCCAGGGTTTGCTCCCTGTGGGTTGCTCAATTCTGAGCCATTTTTTGTTTCAGTCAATAAAATGCGTATTCAGTCAAATAGTTTTGTTTTTGTTTTCATTACCGCTTTGATTACGAAGACATCCGTTTATTTTGATAAGAATATTTGCATTTTGAAACATGGAGGTCCCTTCCGATGCATGCTTATAAGATTGAAATCTGGAAATCTTATTCGGAAGTTTGAGTGACCAAGATGTTGAAGTGTTGGCACGCCTGGGGCACGCTTTTATCTAACAATCTCTTGTGCAGGTGCTGTTAGATATCTTCATTCGCTGGCAAGTAGTGATATGAAGTCTTTTGACAAAAGATCCCCACAGAGTCCAACCAGGGGCAAGGGATAGACGAACAATGAAAGGACGGTGAAGGATTACGACGACGATCCTGGAGGGTTAATCAAGAAGACTCTTCAAAGTCTAAGGACTGGAAAGTTTGTATGAATCCCAGGAGTTCGATCCCCGTGAAGTACGGAGGATTCGGGAATACAAGGGGATGAATCAGAACAGTCCAAGATGAGCCTGGGAGTTCTCAAAAGTGGAAAGTCAACACTGTGGTAGGATGGTGAACACCAGTGTTCGACAAATCGAAGGGCGGCCCGTGTCCGATAGGCTGTATTTCCCCCAATGGGTTTGAGAGTGTCATCTCCCTAGCAGATTCGAGATCGGTGTCTCCCTAGCGAGCCTGAAGGTTACCATATCCTCAGCGGAGTTGTGACTGTTTCCCAAGTCTGAAGCTGTCTTCCCAGCAGAGTTTGTGTTGATGGTTCTCCCCCAGCAAGGTCCCCAAGTGGATCAAGTTCGGAGAAAATCATCTCCAGTAGAGACAAGTATCGGTTGCCTCCCCTAGCAGGGTAATCTCTAAGCAGTCCGGGTTCGATGGAGATCATCCCCAGCAAGGTTTGTCTTTCCCCAGCAGGGTGGAAATTGACGTGGTAATGAGATCCTCAGCACAGTTCCTGGAATTCCCCAGTGTTGTCTCTGGAGGAGACGTGTGTTTATGCATCCATCATTTAGATAAGCATAGCATATTGCATCATTAGTGCATAGCATTTCCATGATCATGGGGCATTGTGTAAAACAAAAAAAAACTCATGCATCCACATTGCAAACATATCCATTAGCCCTAGGCCGTGGTGACCAGCCGAGATTGGGTTGTTGGAAGAGTTTAGCATCGCGCTATTGGATCGGCTTCAGAGTTGGGTCCCCCAGCATGGTTGAGAGGTCGGTGTTTTCTCAGCAACGACTCTTTAGTCGAGCGGGTATCCCCAGCAGCACAAATTCCCTAGCAGATGTGGGTGTGTCTGATCTCTCCATGTAGAGTCTACCCCTTAAGCAGAAAAGTGTCTACCATTTCTTTCTGCGCTCCCCACTGAGTTAGATCCTCGTGGATGACGGTTGCTTCCGTTCCCTCCCTCACGGGACGGGTTTCCCTATCGAGTTTTTTCCTCGTTAGGATGAGTCTTGATTCAGTCTGCCTTTTTGGATCGATCCTAAATTGGCTCCCCGTTGACTGTTTCTTGTACTTCCCTGGGGCATAAATGAATAGTTGCTCACTAACCGGCACTCATTCATCTTATCCTCAGCGGAATTTGTTGGCCTCTACCTGCAAACCGGTAGCTGTAAGTCCTATCGTCGTGGTTTTCTACCTACAAGCCGGTAATTGTAAAATCCCACTTTCATCCCCTAGCAGAGGTGGCCTTTGTGGTTCATTCTGTTTGTTGGCCTCTACCTACAAACCGGTAGTTGTAAGTCCTATCTTTGTGGTTTTCTACCCAACCGGTAGTTGTAAAATCCCACTTTCATCCCCTAGCAGAGGTAACCTTTGTGGTTCATTCTGTCGGTTGGCCTCTACCTACAAACCGGTAGTTGTAAGTCCTATCTTTGTGGTTTTCTACCTGCAAGCTGGTAGTTGTAAAATCCCACGTTCTCCCCTTGGTGGAGTTAACCCTTTGTGCTCATCCTAGTTGATGACGGTGACTTTCCCGTGGTTTTTCTGCCTACAAACCGGTAGATGTAATCCCCTCTTTGCAGTTATTAGTACCCAGTTGGCGGTATTGATAGTCTTGTCCCCTCTGGATACTTGCCTTGATCAAGCAGTATTGTCCCCAGTGGGTCTTCCCCCCTTCCTTTTGGATACATGCTCCGAGTAAGCAATTTTACCCTTTTGATTGGTCATCTTTGCATACCTAGTCTGGTACCCCGATGCCTTTCCTTTCGGTCGATTTATCCATCTAACAACCTGCAACCCGGTTATGGATAATCTTCCTGGCGAGTATATTATCTACGTTCTGACGGCTATAGATAATATGTCTCATGCGCTCTCTGGTCAGTCTTTTGATTGTTTCCTCCAGCAGAGTAAGATTCGTATTCCTCGTGGAATCGGATGTCCATCCTTTAACAAGTTTGCTTTCGCTCTCTTCAGGATGATGTCGGTCGTTTATCCATTTAACAACCTACAACCCGGTTATGGATAATCTTCCATGCGAGTGTGTTATCTACGTTTTGACGGCTATAGATAATATGTCTCATGCGCTCTTGGGTCGAAGTCGTCCTCCCCAGTCGAGTAAGATTCGTATTCCTTGTGGAATCGGATATCCATCCTTTAACAAGACTGCTTTTCTAGCCCTCTTCAGGATGTTGAGTGTTTTGGAACACAAACCAATTCACGTGTGGTCGGTCACCCGTTTCATACCTACAACCCGGTATCTTTGGTGTTCCTTCCTGTTTGCTCGCTGTAGTGACCTTGTTCCCCAGTGAGATCCCCTGCAAGTGTGTAGCCTTGCCTTGACATGTGTAGATGTCGTCCTGTCAGCACCCGCGTGTGTTGTTTCCTTGGTGTCGGTAAACACCATCTTTCGGTGCTTTTCCAGTCATGCGTAGTGTCTGGTCTTCCTTGGTGTCGGTAAACACCATCTTTCGGTGCTTTTCCAGTCATGCGTAGTGTCTGGTCTTCTTTGGTGTCGGTAAACACCATCTTTCGGTGATTTCCAGTCATGCGTAGTGTCTGGTATTCTTTGGTGTCGGTAAACACCATCTTTCGGTGCTTTCCCAGTCATGCGTAAGTGTCTGGTCTTATTTGGTGTCGGTAAACATCATCTTTCGATGTTCGTAACGTCATCCCCTCCCTAGAAGATTCCTCCTCTCCGTTGGTGTCGATAAACGTCGAGTTTTTCCCCATCATCCATTGATGATTTGGTTGTGTTCGCTCTCCCTAGAAGAGTCCTCCTCTCCGTTGGTGTCGATAAACGTCGAGTTTTTCCTATGCGTCCGTTGGCGTATAGTTGATATCTTTCCCCACAGGGTCGTCCCCAGAAGAATCCTCCTCTCCGTTGGTGTCGATAAACGTCGAGTTTTTCCTAGTCGTCCGATGATGTCTAGTTGCTTATTCCCTACAGATCATTTGGTAATACCATATGATTCCCCTCAGAGTTTCCTCCTCTCCGTTGGTGTCGATAAACGTCGAGTTTTTCCCCATCATCCATTGATGATTTGGTTGTGTTCGCTCTCCCTAGAAGAATCCTCCTCTCCGTTGGTGTCGATAAACGTCGAGTTTTTCCTATGCGTCCGTTGGCGTATAGTTGATATCTTTCCCCACAGGGTCGTCCCCAGAAGAATCCTCCTCTCCGTTGGTGTCGATAAACGTCGAGTTTTTCCTAGTCGTCCGATGATGTCTAGTTGCTTATTCCCTACAGATCATTTGGTAATACCATATGATTCCCCTCAGAGTTTTCTCCTCTCCGTTGGTGTCGATAAACGTCGAGTTTTTCCTAGTCGTCCTATGATGTCTAGTTGTACCCTTCCCCAAGTGGATTTACCTCCCCGTTGGTTTCGATAAACGTTGTGTTTTTCTCATTCGTCCGATGACGTCTGATTGTATACCCTATTCCCAGTCATTCATTAATGTCTGGTTGATTTCCCAGCCAGAATCCCCAGTAAACGTCCTATTTGGTGTCGATAAACGTTGAGTCTCCCTTTCGTCCTATGACGTCTGGCTGAGTTTTCTCCTTCTCCGTTGGTGTCGATAAACGTTGAGTCTCCCTTTCGTCCTATGACGTCTGGCTGAGTTTTCTCCTTCTCCGTTGGTGTCGATAAACGTTGAGTCTCCCTTTCGTCCTATGACGTCTGGTTGAGTTTTCTCCTTCTCCGTTGGTGTCGATAAACGTTGAGTCTCCCTTTCGTCCTATGACGTCTGGCTGAGTTTCCTCCTTCTCCGTTGGTGTCGATAAACGTTGAGTCTCCCTTTCGTCCTATGACGTCTGGCTGAGTTTCCTCCTTCTCCGTTGGTGTCGATAAACGTTGAGTCTCCCTTTCGTCCTATGACGTCTGGCTGAGTTTTCTCCTTCTCCGTTGGTGTCGATAAACGTTGAGTCTCCCTTTCGTCCTATGACGTCTGGTTGAGTTTTCTACCTCTCCGTTGGTTTTGGTAAACGTTGAGTTTTTCCCATTACGTCCGCTGACGTATGGTTGTATCTCTCTTTCCATTCATTCATTAATGACTGGTCACCTCTCCGTTGGTTTTGGTAAATGTTGAGTTTTTCCCATTTCGTCCGCTGACGTATGGTTGTATCTCTCTTTCCATTCATTCATTAATGATTGGTTACCTCTCCGTTGGTTTTGGTAAACGTTGAGTCTTTCCCATTTCGTCCGCTGACGTATGGTTGTATCACTATCCTTCCAGTCATTCATTAATGATTGGTTACCTCTCCGTTGGTCTTGGTAAACGTTGAGTTTTTCCCCATTACGTCCGCTGACGTATGGTTGTATCCTTTCCTGGTTATCCCCAGTAGAGTTGAGTTACCTCTCCGTTGGTTTTGGTAAACGTTGAGTGTTTCCTAGTTGTCCGTTGGCATCTAGTTGAGATGATTTCTGTTCCCATTCATCGTGTGTCGATGTCTGGATGTGCTTTACCCTGAAAATAAAGAAGAAAACAAAAAATTCCCAGCAGTGTGCAAATTTCTACGGTACTTGGTATTCAATCCCTGTTTACCCTGAAAGTCTGACAGCCGTTGCTCTCATCCATTCGGGTTCCCAGCTGATTGAATAGGGGCAGCTGTAGCACCTCAAATTTGCACCCTACCTTTTGTACATTCATTTCATATTAGGTCATTAACATAACATAGTCCATTGCATAACATTGCATTGTCCATTTGCCCAAGTGCAAGCCATTCAGAAGAATTAAGTCAAACTGATCAGGAAAATCAGTCAAAACAAGCAAGCATGTGCTATTTTCATTGGAGTAAAGCCCTAGGGTGGATTTATCAAGCTCACATGATTATGTGATCATTTTGGAGTGGTTTGGCCAAAGATTGGTTGATCAAAGCTCAACAGTCAAGCTGAATTTTATCTGAAACCCTAGAAAGCCAACTGTAAGTCAACTGAGGGCTAGGAAGTGGAGAGATGGTTTGAGACGCTTCCTTCATGTCCCAAAGAAGGTCATTTGTCATTACAAACACTTATCTGGAAGAAGAAATCATTTCGTTCTTTTCTCGAATTAATCTTGGAAAGTCAAGTTGGGTTGGATGATCCTGGTTGATTACTGAAGAGTTGATTTGGTTGTGGAAATTTAATCGTGGTTGCATTGAGCCCATTCATTTCTTTTTGTTAAGCCCATAATTTTAGCCCATTAACCATTTTTCAAATAATTCCATTTCATTATCCAAATCATAATCCATAATCCATTTAGTTTGATTTTAACACAATCCATTTTTACAATAATCCATTATCCATATCCAATTTAGTTTATCCGTTTAAAACCAATTGCCATTATCCAATCATACCCATATCCATTTGTACAAAACCAAAATTCTGCATTGCATTTAACAGTAACATATCAAAAATTCTGCATAAAACTGCTATAAAAATTCTGCATCATCAAAATTCAGCATTACAAAAATTCTTTTCTGCATAAAATTCTGCATTGCATTTAACAGCAACACATCCAAAATTCTGCATAAAACTGCTATAAAAATTCTGCATCATCAAAATTCAGCATTACAAAAATTCTTTTCTGCATAAAATTCAGCATCATAAAATTCAGCATTAAAATTCTGCATCAAGTACAATCAAAATCCTGCATTAAAATCAAAACAAAATTCTGCATAAAATCAAAATTAATTTCCTGCATAATGAAATAACAGAAATCTTCATTCTTGTATGAGTATAAATAGTGCAAAGCCATAACAGAAAGGAGGGAGGGTCCATAACAGAAAAATAACAGAAATTGGAGGAAGCTTTTTCATCCTCTAACCTCTCGTTTCTTCGTCTTCCATCTTCTTCCATTCCTCCACCATCACAAACTCTTCCAATCCTTCAACCACCGTAACCGTTTTTCAATTCACAATCACCTTCATCAAAAACTCCAAACTCCATAGCCAAACCTTCAACCACTACGAATCTGTAACCGTAACCGTAATCTCCGTTCACCGAAACCTTCAACCGCTTCCAATCTTCACTCTTCAATTCTTCCACATTAATTTATCATCATCACAACCGAACCGCCAAAGATCCTGCAACAATTCTGCAGCAATTATCTCCTTTCTCGGAAGTGATAAGCAGAAGAAAAAAGAAGAAATAATAGAAAAGAGAAATCCAGAAGAGATCGGAATAATCGGAAACTCACGATCCAAGAGACTTCTTCTTCATTTCGATCGGCAATACCGGTATTACGTCTTCGTCTTCATCTCAAAGCGGAGATGCGAGCGAGGCCTTCATCATCCACCAAGAACCTTCAACAAAATCCGTAGAAGCTCGCAACTCGTAACGGAATTGGTGAGAAGCTACAATCAGAAAGAAACCGATAATTGAAGAAGCAGTAGAAGGAACCAAAACCGTAACCGAAACCGTGATCTCCACCTTCATCAAACCTTCACCTCTCTACAATTTTTCCAGATTTTCTTCTTCCTTCTTTCTAGTTCTTCTTCCTGAATCTTCCACTTTCTTCTGGTTCCCGCACCATAACAATCTCACAGTATTCACTGCGAATTGAAAACCGCACCGATTCTCGCATCTCGAGATCTCACCACACCAATTCATCACGAAACCAAGCATCACAACAGAGGAAGATCGTAACGAGCCTTTGCGCCTCGATTCACCAGCAGTTTCTTCAGCGAGTTTCGACGAAATCCAAGATCTTATCCACAAAGCAACGACGCCGAGCGCAAACCGGGATTCTCCATTTCAGCGCCACAATCCAGCGATTCCTCATCCGCTCCATCAACGACGCGACGCAGCAAGTGGAAATCGAACAACCTCATTGGACGTCGAAGTCGGTGAGCTCTTTTCTCTTCAAATTCCGTTACCCGCACGTGAGAATGAACTGAATATTGATTTCGTTTCCAATGTCGAATTGGTGAAAGGATGAGTGATGAGGTTAGTCTCAAGATTTGTTTGTTTTCCTGCTTGTTTCAATGTCCCCTTTAGAGTTGTGGAATATGGATATGGAGTTGAAAATTGCTTTTGGTCCTTTCTGCACTTGCAACCCTGGTAAGGGCCCGAGAGGACACACCACACTCACTCCCACGGGCCTGGTTCTTGTCTTAGGCCCAGTGAGATACACACTCCATTTCACTTAGT
The DNA here is from genome assembly GCF_024323335.1 of Lathyrus oleraceus. NCBI lineage: Eukaryota > Viridiplantae > Streptophyta > Magnoliopsida > Fabales > Fabaceae > Lathyrus > Lathyrus oleraceus. The sequence continues at coordinate 348,304,987 of NC_066581.1, forward strand.
GCACCCCTGCGATTGGGCTTAGCCGTCCTTTCCAATTCTAAGCCCAGTCTGCTGCATCTTGATCCACTGCACTTTGTTTTATATAGTTATTAATTGATAATTGTTTTGGATAATATTAGGTTTAGTTTCGGTTAATTAGGATGATTAGATAAATTTAGAATTAGGTATTATTAGAAAATTAGAAGATATTAGAAGTTTTTGGATTGAATTAGTGATTGATTCTAGAATTAGTTTAATTAGGTTAATCGGTTTAATTAGATTAATTAGAAATGTTAAAAACTGATTTTAGAATTAGTGAAGTTGATTAGAAATTTCGGATTAATTTTAGAGATAGGATAATAGGTTGATTAGTGTAATAGACTTTTAGGTGTATTAGAATTAATAGAGATTAGTTCAATCTTAGAATTCTAGATCTTAATTAGGAACCTTGGTTTAGTTAGAAATAGAATTTTTTAGGAATGTTGGTTAGAAATTAGAATATTTTAGATATTAATTTAGCTTTAGAAAGTAGAATTAGTTTAGAATTTAATTGCTTTAAATAGAACTTACTTTCGTAAATAGAAATTTAATTCAATATTAATCCATAACTGTGAAATGACTATTCTACCCTTAGGCTTGGAAATAATTCGGTCTTGCATGCTCCCTTAATTTTAGGACATATCATCACTTGATTAAATGAATTTCACGTGGAGTTTGAGCTTCCGTTTTGGATTTTTGTTCTTCTTTGACCCTAGTCTTGGACTAGTGGTTTGTGATCTCACTTTCGAGTTGTGTTTCAGGTTAATAGCACAAATGGCCTATGCTTGATGATGTGCTTCCATTGGAGTTGACTTGTGACTTGTGTATAGCTAATTTTGACTTTGTTTTGCAGGGTTTGATATTTGAGTTTGAGCCTTAATGGCTTGTACTTTGGTGCATTGGTTTGTGTTTGTCTGTTTATAGTTAACTGTGAACCATTTGCTGTTTAGTTGTGTGATTAGTACACTGATGATATTTGATTGATTTCAGGTACATTAGTCGCTAATATTGCTTTGCTTTGCTTGATAAGCAATTTGCACTGAGGTATAACATTCTTGTCTCCATGTAGTCTGGAAGACCTGGCCTGTTACTTGGCCAGGCAACTGTCTGAAGTCCTCCTTAAGAGGCGATGTTTGTGGTTGTTTACATTTGTGCCAGGCAGGTAAAGACCTCTATGAGGCAATTGGTGGATCAAAGGGATATGCAATCTATCCCCCACTATTCTGTGAGTCGTCCCTCTGCTCACACGGCTGTGTGTTGATGCATTGGGACACAAACCCAAGATCTTGTACGGTGTACAATCGAGTCAGAGTCTTGAGCGTAGAAGGGTCCCTCCATTCTGGACCCACGCTCCTTTGTCTGAAGCTCTCCCTGACCAGGGATAAGAGCTGTGAAGTCTCATCTTCACTCACCCTTCATCAGCTTCACCTTAGCCCCTCAATGGCAAGGTTAAGAGCTAACCTGACCCCGATACAGAGGCTTGTTTGTTGAGGTTGATATGACCCCTCGACTAAAGCCTAGCCCTGATGTTTGAGCCCCTTGTTGGTGTGTTTATTTCATGCTGTATATGTTTGTGTGGTGTGATTGTACCCCCTAGGTTTGCTAGACTCCGCGTAGTCTCGTTTGCATGTCAATTAAGGTAGCACGGTTCCTTCGTATAGGACTTCCTTTCTTGCTTGAGCTTTCCTAAAACACAAGCAAACATTATCCCCTCTTAAGGATACGTCCACTCCTTCTACTACAGGTGAGTAAGTCTCCAATGGTCGAGCATCCGGTAGATTGCGTAGTGACGTTGTCCACCTAAAAAACACAAACCAACAGGAATAGTTTAGCCGAACTACGGCAACTCTGATTCTCATGTCCAGATGAGATACGTAGGCACGAGATGCGATGTCTTGTCGAGTTTGACTAACAACTAACACTAATTCTTTTCTCTCGCCCTCGTTGCGATTGAGACCTCCCCTTTCTCTTGCCCTAGTTGCAATCGAGACCCTTCTTCTTCCTGTGTTGGTGTTAGGAGATGGATGTAAGCCCAGTGATTGGCATTCAGGCTCCACGTTTGCCTTTGCCTACATTTGTTTGTGTGCGTGTTAGCCGAGCTACGAATGCTCTGATTCTCCTTCGTCCAAAGGAGATACGTATGCATAGGATGCGACATCCTAGCGAGCATGTGTCGTTTCCCCCGGTCGAACTACTTAGACTCTAATGTCTATGCCTGATAGACTAAGTAGGCCCAGGATGCGATATCCTGCCGAGTTCAGTCTTGTTTGCTTCCTGTGTCTCTTTCAGCCGATGTTTGTGTGTGTGAGCAGTATTTTTAGCAACCATTTTCCTTCCTATTGTGCGTGGATCCCGTCGAGTACGACGGATGCGTAGGGGTGCTAATACCTTCCCTTCGCATAACCGACTCCCGATCCCATTCTCTTTGGTCGCGAGACCATGCTTTTTCCAGGTTTACTCTGAGCGTTTCCTTTCCCTCTTTTGGGATAAATAACGCACGGTGGCGGCTCTGTTGTTCTTGTTTTCCCGCCGGTTTTTCGCGTAATGCGACAGCTGGCGACTCTGCTGGGGATATGAGAAGTTGACCTGTGCTGGTCCTTCTTCCCTAAGCGAGTCTCTCCTAGCGCTCTCTAGGTTAAGGCTTTGGTTGCTTTTTGCTGTGTTGTTTATTGCATTCATTGTTTATTGTTTGCATGTATTGTTTGCATTAATGTTTGCATTCATTCATATTCATCTGCTGGTTAGGCTGTGTTTTCTCTGATTGGGGGTGGGAGTTACTCGAGGTAAAAGGCCCAATACCCAGGCTATGAGTGCAATCTAGGAAACCTAGGAATAGAGTGATTCATGGGAAGCGGGTGGTATGCGCCACTTAGCGGAACATTGACATCACGAGCAGTTCAGATTCTGATGGGGTATCATCGGTGCATATATCTGGTGTGCACAGGATGATATTCTTGAAAGGGTTGTTTATCCTGCGTTTCTCTCGACCTAACCCGGGCCTAGATGACACCCGTGAGTGGGAGGGAATGATTATTACAGGTACAGTTGCTGACTGGTTGGTGACTTGTTGGTGACTCTTGGTACCGATGATGATGGTGAAGTATGGACATTTATTTCTGGGACGCCGGAGTTCTGTCCGTGGTTTATCAGCGGGTTCCGTTTATTTCGGATCCCCGGGTTAAATTTGAGAGTACCTGTTCAGAGGATCTGATTGTCATCCGTTCAGTGGATGTTCCTATGATGATAGTGATGTAATCTCCGGTTCCGTTTATTTCGAAACTTCCCAAGTCGGATTTATGGTGACTTGGTCCCTCAAATGACTGTGACTGGTTCAAAGAATGGGTCTTCAGAGGAATTGGTGGCACAGTAACTTGCATTCATGCATTTGCATTACATTCATCTGCATTCAACCCATGTCGATCCGTACTCAGGGTCCATTGTTGATTGAGATACTGGTTGAGAGACATCCAGATGTCAGATTGTTATTGATGAAAAATTATTTGTCTCAGTGATGCTAGAATCCAAGGACGGAATATTCCTGGTACGGATAGACATTGCATGTGTGAGTCATACTAACCCATTTGCTGTTTTGTAGGTGTCAACCGGTGCGCATAGCTCGTCTGTTCAAATTTCCTGCTAGGGGCAACAAATCCAAACTAATGGATCCACTCAACACCGGTAAAGGCAGACATGTTTGGGATCGGTTATCGGCCAGATCAAGAGTCGTCTAGACCAAACAGAGGACGTCGTCCACCGTACATCTTTGTCAGTGCAGGAATGTTGGATTCTGATCATGCTTGTTCAGTGAGTGAAGAGATCGACCGCGACCGCGAGCTAGAGCTGTGGATAAAGTCATGCGTACCAGGCAATTGGAAAGCCTCCAAAAGCATCACTGTCACTCATCCGGAAGTGTAGTATTTCTGGGTTTTATTTTGTTTGCATGAAAGCCATACGTTTTGCCCGAAACGTACTGGTCCATTGTAAGGGCCACCTCATGTGTTTCATTTTTGCAACATTTTGCATCAGTAATAAATGGATGTTTTTGTGATCAAAAGCGGTGTTCCCTGTTTTTCATTTTTGCAGTTTAAAAAAATAAAAATGGCAATGTTTTTCGTTTTCCTTTTGATTTTGTCTCGTTCCAACCTCAAAAGTGATTACTCTCCTGATCTCATCGATAACAATTTGGTTACCCCTCTATATGACTTCGACAATCCAAGCTATCATGCCGAAGAAAAAGGCGAAGAAGATTGTGATCTGCTGGAATTAGCTAGGTTGTTGAAACAAGAGGAGAAGGTGATTCAACCACACGAGGAGCGAGTCAAGATGGTAATCCCAAGTACCGCCGAGGTCAGAAGGGAAATGAAAGTTGAGGCCGCTTCAGAGGCAAGTCAAGAGCAGAATGGTAGCCCTGTTGAAAGAGCAGGTTGATATCTTCACCTGGTTGCATCCAGATACACCAGGGTGGAATACCCATGTTATGGGGCACGAGCTACCATCGAGAGAAGACTATCCTCTAGTGAAGAAGAAGGCCGGTGCCACGAATCAAAGGGCTACGGTGACTTTGTTTCATGATATGACTCATCGTGAAAGCGAATGCCATGTTGATGACATGATGACAAAGTCCCAAGCAGAAGAGGGGCACCCGGTGGACTTGATCAAGTTGTTTGACCGGTGGAGATAACTCATACTGTTGAGTCTAAGTCAGTGCACTTATGGAGTGCTGTCCAGCAAGCTGCCGAGGCATGTTGTGAATGAAAGAGGAATCGAGGTTTTTCCTGCAAAAAAAAAAAAGAAAAAAAACAGTGCAAGAAACGCCTGAACCAAAAACAAACAAAAAAAAAGAGAGAAAAGAAATCAAATGGTCAGGTGGAATGATGACTGCCAAGGGGCATGGAAAGAAAAAATGAGTAGCAGGAACCTCTGATTCTGATGCCTTCCTTGGAAGAAACAACTGTTAATCTGGTACTTGACAGCCCTCAAGGGGTCTACGAGGTGTGTATGTGTCAGCATGACGAGTCTTGTCGAAAAGAACATGCAATTTACCTAAGCAAAAAGTTTATCGACCGTGAAACAATACACTCACTGCTCGAGAAAACTTGATGTACTTTGGCATAGGCTGTTCGCCGACTGAGACAGTATGCTGGTTCATACCACCTTGTGGATGTCCAAAATGGATCTGATCAAGTATGTGCTTGAGGAGATAGCGTTGAACGGACGGGTTGCGAGAGGGCAAATGGCGTCAACTGAATACGATATTCAGTATACCTCCCAGAAAGCAATCGAGAAGAGGGTATTGTATGGTTATCTCGCCCAACAACCCATCGATGATTCTCAACCAAGGAAGTTTGAAGTCCCTGATGAGGATATCTCGAGGTACTCAAATCGAAAGATTGAGAGTGACCGATCCCGGAGGAGGGGCCTGACCCTGAATCCGAACGGGTTCTGATGTCTGATGGGGAGAGTTTAAAGTGAATGAGCTAGTGCTTCCCCGATAACATTTGAATGCACCAACGATGGTGGCTGAATACGAGGTTGGTATCCTGAGTGTCGTACTTCGGTACGTGCATCCACTGGGGCAACGCCTTTCTCACTCCGGTATGAGATGAAGGTTGTACTACCATTTGAGACTCAGGTTTCGTCATGGGGTCCCGTTGGACGTAAACTTGAAAAAGGATGAGTGGATAAGGACTCAGTATGACACGTTGAGCCTGACCGATGAGAAAAGGGCTGACGGTTACTTGTCATGGGGCAGTTGTACCCAGTAAATGAAGCGTTTTGTTAACTAAGAAGTGCGACCTCGTGGGTATCATGAGAGATATGGTGTTGAAAAGGATCCTTCCTCCTCAAGACGATCGTGGGGCAAGTGGATAAACAGTTATGAATGTCCATTCGGGGTCGAAAAGGTCTCCTCTGACAGAGCCTTGTGATCGATGACCACGAATGATGAAGATTTTCCAATCCCTGTGAATGCGGACGCAGTTAGAAGATACTTCGTGAAAAAAAATTGACCCGCTGGACAAAAAGAAAAGTCCAGGCAAAAAGGGGCATCCCGGCGAACCAAGGAAAAAAAGAGAAAAGGTTCGGGCAGAAGTTAGGGATAATAAAAGGAAAAAACTGTACACCCGGCAAGTCGAAAACCCCACAAGGGCGACTTGGGCAAAAAAGGGTATCCCGGTGGACTGAAACCCGAAAGGGCGGTCCAGGCAAGAGAGGGATTGAAACGAACAACTGCGTCCAGCATGATCATTTGTGCTTTGGTTAAGACATCACAGCTAATCTCCGACAGAGATCGATTGGAAGCGTCTTGTTCAGAAGGCCGAAAGTGCGGAACGTCTTGAGGACATATGAGGTGTAATCGAGTTGGAACCCGATGAGATCACGGTTTCACATTGCCATTAGGATAGATTTTTCCTTTTGTGCGCAATCACCTCTTTCCAGGGTTTGCTCCCTGTGGGTTGCTCAATTCTGAGCCATTTTTTGTTTCAGTCAATAAAATGCGTATTCAGTCAAATAGTTTTGTTTTTGTTTTCATTACCGCTTTGATTACGAAGACATCCGTTTATTTTGATAAGAATATTTGCATTTTGAAACATGGAGGTCCCTTCCGATGCATGCTTATAAGATTGAAATCTGGAAATCTTATTCGGAAGTTTGAGTGACCAAGATGTTGAAGTGTTGGCACGCCTGGGGCACGCTTTTATCTAACAATCTCTTGTGCAGGTGCTGTTAGATATCTTCATTCGCTGGCAAGTAGTGATATGAAGTCTTTTGACAAAAGATCCCCACAGAGTCCAACCAGGGGCAAGGGATAGACGAACAATGAAAGGACGGTGAAGGATTACGACGACGATCCTGGAGGGTTAATCAAGAAGACTCTTCAAAGTCTAAGGACTGGAAAGTTTGTATGAATCCCAGGAGTTCGATCCCCGTGAAGTACGGAGGATTCGGGAATACAAGGGGATGAATCAGAACAGTCCAAGATGAGCCTGGGAGTTCTCAAAAGTGGAAAGTCAACACTGTGGTAGGATGGTGAACACCAGTGTTCGACAAATCGAAGGGCGGCCCGTGTCCGATAGGCTGTATTTCCCCCAATGGGTTTGAGAGTGTCATCTCCCTAGCAGATTCGAGATCGGTGTCTCCCTAGCGAGCCTGAAGGTTACCATATCCTCAGCGGAGTTGTGACTGTTTCCCAAGTCTGAAGCTGTCTTCCCAGCAGAGTTTGTGTTGATGGTTCTCCCCCAGCAAGGTCCCCAAGTGGATCAAGTTCGGAGAAAATCATCTCCAGTAGAGACAAGTATCGGTTGCCTCCCCTAGCAGGGTAATCTCTAAGCAGTCCGGGTTCGATGGAGATCATCCCCAGCAAGGTTTGTCTTTCCCCAGCAGGGTGGAAATTGACGTGGTAATGAGATCCTCAGCACAGTTCCTGGAATTCCCCAGTGTTGTCTCTGGAGGAGACGTGTGTTTATGCATCCATCATTTAGATAAGCATAGCATATTGCATCATTAGTGCATAGCATTTCCATGATCATGGGGCATTGTGTAAAACAAAAAAAACTCATGCATCAACATTGCAAACATATCCATTAGCCCTAGGCCGTGGTGACCAGCCGAGATTGGGTTGTTGGAAGAGTTTAGCATCGCGCTATTGGATCGGCTTCAGAGTTGGGTCCCCCAGCATGGTTGAGAGGTCGGTGTTTTCTCAGCAACGACTCTTTAGTCGAGCGGGTATCCCCAGCAGCACAAATTCCCTAGCAGATGTGGGTGTGTCTGATCTCTCCATGTAGAGTCTACCCCTTAAGCAGAAAAGTGTCTACCATTTCTTTCTGCGCTCCCCACTGAGTTAGATCCTCGTGGATGACGGTTGCTTCCGTTCCCTCCCTCACGGGACGGGTTTCCCTATCGAGTTTTTTCCTCGTTAGGATGAGTCTTGATTCAGTCTGCCTTTTTGGATCGATCCTAAATTGGCTCCCCGTTGACTGTTTCTTGTACTTCCCTGGGGCATAAATGAATAGTTGCTCACTAACCGGCACTCATTCATCTTATCCTCAGCGGAATTTGTTGGCCTCTACCTGCAAACCGGTAGCTGTAAGTCCTATCGTCGTGGTTTTCTACCTACAAGCCGGTAATTGTAAAATCCCACTTTCATCCCCTAGCAGAGGTGGCCTTTGTGGTTCATTCTGTTTGTTGGCCTCTACCTACAAAACGGTAGTTGTAAGTCCTATCTTTGTGGTTTTCTACCCAACCGGTAGTTGTAAAATCCCACTTTCATCCCCTAGCAGAGGTAACCTTTGTGGTTCATTCTGTCGGTTGGCCTCTACCTACAAACCGGTAGTTGTAAGTCCTATCTTTGTGGTTTTCTACCTGCAAGCTGGTAGTTGTAAAATCCCACGTTCTCCCCTTGGTGGAGTTAACCCTTTGTGCTCATCCTAGTTGATGACGGTGACTTTCCCGTGGTTTTTCTGCCTACAAACCGGTAGATGTAATCCCCTCTTTGCAGTTATTAGTACCCAGTTGGCGGTATTGATAGTCTTGTCCCCTCTGGATACTTGCCTTGATCAAGCAGTATTGTCCCCAGTGGGTCTTCCCCCCTTCCTTTTGGATACATGCTCCGAGTAAGCAATTTTACCCTTTTGATTGGTCATCTTTGCATACCTAGTCTGGTACCCCGATGCCTTTCCTTTCGGTCGATTTATCCATCTAACAACCTGCAACCCGGTTATGGATAATCTTCCTGGCGAGTATATTATCTACGTTCTGACGGCTATAGATAATATGTCTCATGCGCTCTCTGGTCAGTCTTTTGATTGTTTCCTCCAGCAGAGTAAGATTCGTATTCCTCGTGGAATCGGATGTCCATCCTTTAACAAGTTTGCTTTCGCTCTCTTCAGGATGATGTCGGTCGTTTATCCATTTAACAACCTACAACCCGGTTATGGATAATCTTCCATGCGAGTGTGTTATCTACGTTTTGACGGCTATAGATAATATGTCTCATGCGCTCTTGGGTCGAAGTCGTCCTCCCCAGTCGAGTAAGATTCGTATTCCTTGTGGAATCGGATATCCATCCTTTAACAAGACTGCTTTTCTAGCCCTCTTCAGGATGTTGAGTGTTTTGGAACACAAACCAATTCACGTGTGGTCGGTCACCCGTTTCATACCTACAACCCGGTATCTTTGGTGTTCCTTCCTGTTTGCTCGCTGTAGTGACCTTGTTCCCCAGTGAGATCCCCTGCAAGTGTGTAGCCTTGCCTTGACATGTGTAGATGTCGTCCTGTCAGCACCCGCGTGTGTTGTTTCCTTGGTGTCGGTAAACACCATCTTTCGGTGCTTTTCCAGTCATGCGTAGTGTCTGGTCTTCCTTGGTGTCGGTAAACACCATCTTTCGGTGCTTTTCCAGTCATGCGTAGTGTCTGGTCTTCTTTGGTGTCGGTAAACACCATCTTTCGGTGATTTCCAGTCATGCGTAGTGTCTGGTATTCTTTGGTGTCGGTAAACACCATCTTTCGGTGCTTTCCCAGTCATGCGTAAGTGTCTGGTCTTATTTGGTGTCGGTAAACATCATCTTTCGATGTTCGTAACGTCATCCCCTCCCTAGAAGATTCCTCCTCTCCGTTGGTGTCGATAAACGTCGAGTTTTTCCCCATCATCCATTGATGATTTGGTTGTGTTCGCTCTCCCTAGAAGAGTCCTCCTCTCCGTTGGTGTCGATAAACGTCGAGTTTTTCCTATGCGTCCGTTGGCGTATAGTTGATATCTTTCCCCACAGGGTCGTCCCCAGAAGAATCCTCCTCTCCGTTGGTGTCGATAAACGTCGAGTTTTTCCTAGTCGTCCGATGATGTCTAGTTGCTTATTCCCTACAGATCATTTGGTAATACCATATGATTCCCCTCAGAGTTTCCTCCTCTCCGTTGGTGTCGATAAACGTCGAGTTTTTCCCCATCATCCATTGATGATTTGGTTGTGTTCGCTCTCCCTAGAAGAATCCTCCTCTCCGTTGGTGTCGATAAACGTCGAGTTTTTCCTATGCGTCCGTTGGCGTATAGTTGATATCTTTCCCCACAGGGTCGTCCCCAGAAGAATCCTCCTCTCCGTTGGTGTCGATAAACGTCGAGTTTTTCCTAGTCGTCCGATGATGTCTAGTTGCTTATTCCCTACAGATCATTTGGTAATACCATATGATTCCCCTCAGAGTTTTCTCCTCTCCGTTGGTGTCGATAAACGTCGAGTTTTTCCTAGTCGTCCTATGATGTCTAGTTGTACCCTTCCCCAAGTGGATTTACCTCCCCGTTGGTTTCGATAAACGTTGTGTTTTTCTCATTCGTCCGATGACGTCTGATTGTATACCCTATTCCCAGTCATTCATTAATGTCTGGTTGATTTCCCAGCCAGAATCCCCAGTAAACGTCCTATTTGGTGTCGATAAACGTTGAGTCTCCCTTTCGTCCTATGACGTCTGGCTGAGTTTTCTCCTTCTCCGTTGGTGTCGATAAACGTTGAGTCTCCCTTTCGTCCTATGACGTCTGGCTGAGTTTTCTCCTTCTCCGTTGGTGTCGATAAACGTTGAGTCTCCCTTTCGTCCTATGACGTCTGGTTGAGTTTTCTCCTTCTCCGTTGGTGTCGATAAACGTTGAGTCTCCCTTTCGTCCTATGACGTCTGGCTGAGTTTCCTCCTTCTCCGTTGGTGTCGATAAACGTTGAGTCTCCCTTTCGTCCTATGACGTCTGGCTGAGTTTCCTCCTTCTCCGTTGGTGTCGATAAACGTTGAGTCTCCCTTTCGTCCTATGACGTCTGGCTGAGTTTTCTCCTTCTCCGTTGGTGTCGATAAACGTTGAGTCTCCCTTTCGTCCTATGACGTCTGGTTGAGTTTTCTACCTCTCCGTTGGTTTTGGTAAACGTTGAGTTTTTCCCATTACGTCCGCTGACGTATGGTTGTATCTCTCTTTCCATTCATTCATTAATGACTGGTCACCTCTCCGTTGGTTTTGGTAAATGTTGAGTTTTTCCCATTTCGTCCGCTGACGTATGGTTGTATCTCTCTTTCCATTCATTCATTAATGATTGGTTACCTCTCCGTTGGTTTTGGTAAACGTTGAGTCTTTCCCATTTCGTCCGCTGACGTATGGTTGTATCACTATCCTTCCAGTCATTCATTAATGATTGGTTACCTCTCCGTTGGTCTTGGTAAACGTTGAGTTTTTCCCCATTACGTCCGCTGACGTATGGTTGTATCCTTTCCTGGTTATCCCCAGTAGAGTTGAGTTACCTCTCCGTTGGTTTTGGTAAACGTTGAGTGTTTCCTAGTTGTCCGTTGGCATCTAGTTGAGATGATTTCTGTTCCCATTCATCGTGTGTCGATGTCTGGATGTGCTTTACCCTGAAAATAAAGAAGAAAACAAAAAATTCCCAGCAGTGTGCAAATTTCTACGGTACTTGGTATTCAATCCCTGTTTACCCTGAAAGTCTGACAGCCGTTGCTCTCATCCATTCGGGTTCCCAGCTGATTGAATAGGGGCAGCTGTAGCACCTCAAATTTGCACCCTACCTTTTGTACATTCATTTCATATTAGGTCATTAACATAACATAGTCCATTGCATAACATTGCATTGTCCATTTGCCCAAGTGCAAGCCATTCAGAAGAATTAAGTCAAACTGATCAGGAAAATCAGTCAAAACAAGCAAGCATGTGCTATTTTCATTGGAGTAAAGCCCTAGGGTGGATTTATCAAGCTCACATGATTATGTGATCATTTTGGAGTGGTTTGGCCAAAGATTGGTTGATCAAAGCTCAACAGTCAAGCTGAATTTTATCTGAAACCCTAGAAAGCCAACTGTAAGTCAACTGAGGGCTAGGAAGTGGAGAGATGGTTTGAGACGCTTCCTTCATGTCCCAAAGAAGGTCATTTGTCATTACAAACACTTATCTGGAAGAAGAAATCATTTCGTTCTTTTCTCGAATTAATCTTGGAAAGTCAAGTTGGGTTGGATGATCCTGGTTGATTACTGAAGAGTTGATTTGGTTGTGGAAATTTAATCGTGGTTGCATTGAGCCCATTCATTTCTTTTTGTTAAGCCCATAATTTTAGCCCATTAACCATTTTTCAAATAATTCCATTTCATTATCCAAATCATAATCCATAATCCATTTAGTTTGATTTTAACACAATCCATTTTTACAATAATCCATTATCCATATCCAATTTAGTTTATCCGTTTAAAACCAATTGCCATTATCCAATCATACCCATATCCATTTGTACAAAACCAAAATTCTGCATTGCATTTAACAGTAACATATCAAAAATTCTGCATAAAACTGCTATAAAAATTCTGCATCATCAAAATTCAGCATTACAAAAATTCTTTTCTGCATAAAATTCTGCATTGCATTTAACAGCAACACATCCAAAATTCTGCATAAAACTGCTATAAAAATTCTGCATCATCAAAATTCAGCATTACAAAAATTCTTTTCTGCATAAAATTCAGCATCATAAAATTCAGCATTAAAATTCTGCATCAAGTACAATCAAAATCCTGCATTAAAATCAAAACAAAATTCTGCATAAAATCAAAATTAATTTCCTGCATAATGAAATAACAGAAATCTTCATTCTTGTATGAGTATAAATAGTGCAAAGCCATAACAGAAAGGAGGGAGGGTCCATAACAGAAAAATAACAGAAATTGGAGGAAGCTTTTTCATCCTCTAACCTCTCGTTTCTTCGTCTTCCATCTTCTTCCATTCCTCCACCATCACAAACTCTTCCAATCCTTCAACCACCGTAACCGTTTTTCAATTCACAATCACCTTCATCAAAAACTCCAAACTCCATAGCCAAACCTTCAACCACTACGAATCTGTAACCGTAACCGTAATCTCCGTTCACCGAAACCTTCAACCGCTTCCAATCTTCACTCTTCAATTCTTCCACATTAATTTATCATCATCACAACCGAACCGCCAAAGATCCTGCAACAATTCTGCAGCAATTATCTCCTTTCTCGGAAGTGATAAGCAGAAGAAAAAAGAAGAAATAATAGAAAAGAGAAATCCAGAAGAGATCGGAATAATCGGAAACTCACGATCCAAGAGACTTCTTCTTCATTTCGATCGGCAATACCGGTATTACGTCTTCGTCTTCATCTCAAAGCGGAGATGCGAGCGAGGCCTTCATCATCCACCAAGAACCTTCAACAAAATCCGTAGAAGCTCGCAACTCGTAACGGAATTGGTGAGAAGCTACAATCAGAAAGAAACCGATAATTGAAGAAGCAGTAGAAGGAACCAAAACCGTAACCGAAACCGTGATCTCCACCTTCATCAAACCTTCACCTCTCTACAATTTTTCCAGATTTTCTTCTTCCTTCTTTCTAGTTCTTCTTCCTGAATCTTCCACTTTCTTCTGGTTCCCGCACCATAACAATCTCACAGTATTCACTGCGAATTGAAAACCGCACCGATTCTCGCATCTCGAGATCTCACCACACCAATTCATCACGAAACCAAGCATCACAACAGAGGAAGATCGTAACGAGCCTTTGCGCCTCGATTCACCAGCAGTTTCTTCAGCGAGTTTCGACGAAATCCAAGATCTTATCCACAAAGCAACGACGCCGAGCGCAAACCGGGATTCTCCATTTCAGCGCCACAATCCAGCGATTCCTCATCCGCTCCATCAACGACGCGACGCAGCAAGTGGAAATCGAACAACCTCATTGGACGTCGAAGTCGGTGAGCTCTTTTCTCTTCAAATTCCGTTACCCGCACGTGAGAATGAACTGAATATTGATTTCGTTTCCAATGTCGAATTGGTGAAAGGATGAGTGATGAGGTTAGTCTCAAGATTTGTTTGTTTTCCTGCTTGTTTCAATGTCCCCTTTAGAGTTGTGGAATATGGATATGGAGTTGAAAATTGCTTTTGGTCCTTTCTGCACTTGCAACCCTGGTAAGGGCCCGAGAGGACACACCACACTCACTCCCACGGGCCTGGTTCTTGTCTTAGGCCCAGTGAGATACACACTCCATTTCACTTAGTGCACCCCTGCGATTGGGCTTAGCCGTCCTTTCCAATTCTAAGCCCAGTCTGCTGCATCTTGATCCACTGCACTTTGTTTTATATAGTTATTAATTGATAATTGTTTTGGATAATATTAGGTTTAGTTTCGGTTAATTAGGATGATTAGATAAATTTAGAATTAGGTATTATTAGAAAATTAGAAGATATTAGAAGTTTTTGGATTGAATTAGTGATTGATTCTAGAATTAGTTTAATTAGGTTAATCGGTTTAATTAGATTAATTAGAAATGTTAAAAACTGATTTTAGAATTAGTGAAGTTGATTAGAAATTTCGGATTAATTTTAGAGATAGGATAATAGGTTGATTAGTGTAATAGACTTTTAGGTGTATTAGAATTAATAGAGATTAGTTCAATCTTAGAATTCTAGATCTTAATTAGGAACCTTGGTTTAGTTAGAAATAGAATTTTTTAGGAATGTTGGTTAGAAATTAGAATATTTTAGATATTAATTTAGCTTTAGAAAGTAGAATTAGTTTAGAATTTAATTGCTTTAAATAGAACTTACTTTCGTAAATAGAAATTTAATTCAATATTAATCCATAACTGTGAAATGACTATTCTACCCTTAGGCTTGGAAATAATTCGGTCTTGCATGCTCCCTTAATTTTAGGACATATCATCACTTGATTAAATGAATTTCACGTGGAGTTTGAGCTTCCGTTTTGGATTTTTGTTCTTCTTTGACCCTAGTCTTGGACTAGTGGTTTGTGATCTCACTTTCGAGTTGTGTTTCAGGTTAATAGCACAAATGGCCTATGCTTGATGATGTGCTTCCATTGGAGTTGACTTGTGACTTGTGTATAGCTAATTTTGACTTTGTTTTGCAGGGTTTGATATTTGAGTTTGAGCCTTAATGGCTTGTACTTTGGTGCATTGGTTTGTGTTTGTCTGTTTATAGTTAACTGTGAACCATTTGCTGTTTAGTTGTGTGATTAGTACACTGATGATATTTGATTGATTTCAGGTACATTAGTCGCTAATATTGCTTTGCTTTGCTTGATAAGCAATTTGCACTGAGGTATAACATTCTTGTCTCCATGTAGTCTGGAAGACCTGGCCTGTTACTTGGCCAGGCAACTGTCTGAAGTCCTCCTTAAGAGGCGATGTTTGTGGTTGTTTACATTTGTGCCAGGCAGGTAAAGACCTCTATGAGGCAATTGGTGGATCAAAGGGATATGCAATCTATCCCCCACTATTCTGTGAGTCGTCCCTCTGCTCACACGGCTGTGTGTTGATGCATTGGGACACAAACCCAAGATCTTGTACGGTGTACAATCGAGTCAGAGTCTTGAGCGTAGAAGGGTCCCTCCATTCTGGACCCACGCTCCTTTGTCTGAAGCTCTCCCTGACCAGGGATAAGAGCTGTGAAGTCTCATCTTCACTCACCCTTCATCAGCTTCACCTTAGCCCCTCAATGGCAAGGTTAAGAGCTAACCTGACCCCGATACAGAGGCTTGTTTGTTGAGGTTGATATGACCCCTCGACTAAAGCCTAGCCCTGATGTTTGAGCCCCTTGTTGGTGTGTTTATTTCATGCTGTATATGTTTGTGTGGTGTGATTGTACCCCCTAGGTTTGCTAGACTCCGCGTAGTCTCGTTTGCATGTCAATTAAGGTAGCACGGTTCCTTCGTATAGGACTTCCTTTCTTGCTTGAGCTTTCCTAAAACACAAGCAAACATTATCCCCTCTTAAGGATACGTCCACTCCTTCTACTACAGGTGAGTAAGTCTCCAATGGTCGAGCATCCGGTAGATTGCGTAGTGACGTTGTCCACCTAAAAAACACAAACCAACAGGAATAGTTTAGCCGAACTACGGCAACTCTGATTCTCATGTCCAGATGAGATACGTAGGCACGAGATGCGATGTCTTGTCGAGTTTGACTAACAACTAACACTAATTCTTTTCTCTCGCCCTCGTTGCGATTGAGACCTCCCCTTTCTCTTGCCCTAGTTGCAATCGAGACCCTTCTTCTTCCTGTGTTGGTGTTAGGAGATGGATGTAAGCCCAGTGATTGGCATTCAGGCTCCACGTTTGCCTTTGCCTGCATTTGTTTGTGTGCGTGTTAGCCGAGCTACGAATGCTCTGATTCTCCTTCGTCCAAAGGAGATACGTATGCATAGTGTCGCATCACGCGAAAAACCGGCGGGAAAACAAGAACAACAGAGCCGCCACCGTGCGTTATTTATCCCAAAAGAGGGAAAGGAAACGCTCGAAGTAAACCTGGGAAAGAACATGGTCTCGCGACCAAAGAGAATGGGTTCGGGAGTCGGTTATGCGAAGGGAAGGTATTAGCACCCCTACACATCCGTAGTACTCTACGGGATCCACGCACAAAAGGAAGGAAAATTGGTTGCTAAACACTGCTCAAATACTCACACACTGGCTGAAAGAGACAAAAGAAACTGACTGGAACTGACTCGGCAGGATGTCGCATCCTGGGCCTACTTAGTCTATCAGGCATAGACATCAGAGTCGAAGTAGTTCGGACTGGGAAACGACACATGCTCGCTAGGATATCGCATCCTATGCATACGTATCTTCTCGGACGAGAGAAGAATCAGAGCATTCGTAGCTCGGCTGACACGCACACAAACAAACACAAACACAGGCAAACGTGGAGCCTGAATGCCAATCGCTGGACTTACATCAGCATCCGAACCAAAACGCACACACACTGGAACCCAAATGCCACTCGATGGACTTACATCGGCTTCCAACCAGAACACACACGAGGGTGGTTAAGACACAAAGGGTTGAAAAAGAAAAAGGGCGAACACGCGAACTAATAGGGAGACTAGAGCTCGAGCCTAATAGTTGCCACGCAAACAAAAAGAGACGTTGAGACGTCAGAAGGAACGCAAAGGTTGAAAGGACAAACTAATAGGGAGACTAGAGCTCGAGCCTAATAGTTGCCAAACACACACAAAAAAAGGAAAAAGGCGCCCGGAGAGATCAGCTCAATCTCCTGCCTACATACTTCATCTGGTGTGAAGATCAGGGCGATGTAGTTCCCCTACGCAGGGATAAAGGACTAGCCTAACCAGATAACAGAGGGAGACACAACTCTAGGGAGACTACGACTCGAGCCTAGATGTTGTCATGCAAAATCAACCCTAAGTTATGGTTTCTAGCTAAATGGCACAAGGGCCAACCTATCCTAAGTATGGCTCACACAGGAAGCAAGCCACACACACTTAACTTGCACAGGAAGCAAGCCAAGCAAAACCTAACTTGCACAGGAAGCAAGTCTAAACTAAACCTAACTTGCACAGGAAGCAAGTCAAACTATCCTAACTTGCACAGGAAGCAAGTCAAACTATCCTAACTTGCACAGGAAGCAAGTCAAACTATCCTAACTTGCACAGGAAGCAAGTCAAACAAACCTATCAGCACAGATAGCACACGCTATACACAAACAAGTGGCTCAAACAAGGGTTAGGTTTTAGTCAAGGGGTCATATCAACCTCAACAAACAAACCTCTGGAACTGGGTGAATGTTGCTCTTAACCTTGCCATTGAGGGGCTAAGGTGAAGCAGATGAAAGGATGAAGTGAGGATGAGACCTCACAGCTCTTATCCCTGGTCTGGGAGAGCTCAAGACAAGAATGTGTGGGTTCAGAAAGTGGGAACCCTTCTACACATTTAGAACTGACTCAACTGTACAGTTGTACAAGATCTTGGGTTTGTATCTGCAATGCATCAACACAGTGGTGTGAGCAAGGCAGATGACACACTGAATAGTGGGGGATAGATTGCATATCCCTACCTTCCACCAATTGCCTCTTCACTTAGGAGGACTTTGACTCTATGCAAGGACAAAGTTAAACATCCACAAACATTGCCTCTTAAGGAGGACTTCAGACAGTTGCCTGGCCAAGTAACAGGCCAGGTCTTCCAGACTACATGAAGTAAAAGAGACATACCTCAATGCAAATTGCTTATACAAGCAAAGCAAAGCAAAAAGTTCACAAGGAACTAAGCAACTAAAGCACCTGAAACAGTCAAGCGGATGTTAGTATACAACTTCAAACAAAACAAACAGAAACAGACAACAACAGTCCATTAGAGGCACATGGATGTGCAGGGTACAAGGCTTATGGCATGTGAGCCGAGCCACCTACAAAACAAACAAGTTAGTCATGGCATTTAGGCAATCTCAATCAAAAGAAATTGGTCTCATTGGTCATTTGTTGGTCAACCTGAAAACACAAGCTCAAAGGTGAGTAGCAGGACCACTAGGGCTAGCCTAGGGTCAAAAGTGAATGAGAAAGTCAAAACAGCAAAGGATATCCAATCAAAGTCAAGTTTAAACATTCAAGAAACACAACCAATTGGGTTCACATCCATATCAATCATTATCATCATTTCATGAGCCGTTTAGGTCAAAGCATGGCAAACAGAAGCTCACAGAAGTCAACAGAAAGGCTTGCATCAAAAGCAATCTAAACATTTTCCAAAAATCATCAAATAAATCATGATCAAACCTAACACATAGCATGGTAAGCATGTCAAATTTCATCCCATTTGGGCAAGTGGAAGGCAGTCAATGAAAATCAGAAAGTCAAAGCCAATTTGAACATGCTCAAAGAAGTCAACCAAACATGCATCAACTTAGAAAAATCATAGGTCAAGAATGGTGTATGATAAATGAATGGGATCAAAACCATGGTAAAGATGAGGATGTCTAGTTATCTCATGCAAAATTTCATGTCCATCCAATAAAGTATGAGAATTTCACAAATGAAATGGGAACATGTGTCACACAAAGTCAACATTTGACTAGGCAGGGAGGAAAAATCTCAAACAAATGGAAAATGCCACAAATAATTCCAAGAAAATTCACATGTGAACTAGACATACAAGAGTAGGCTCATGCAAAAAATCAAGTCATTTGGAGGTCAAGAAGCATGTCAATGAAAATCATGAAGTTGGTCATCAATGGTGTGACACAAATTGTCACACCCTAATTCAAAAAATCATAACTATCAAACCACAAATGATAAATTCACAAACTTTATACCAAAATCACCATGAATGTGTCTAGTTTAAGCACAAAAAATTTGGGAGCCATTGGATAAAGCATCATCATTTCACAAATGTTTTGGCAAAGTGTACAATATTTGGTAACATGTCACAAACTCTAAGGCCAACTAAAAATTACTCAACCAAAAAATCTGGAAAAATAATGATAAAAAACTAGAGATTGTGATGATCATTATGCAAAAATTCCCATGAAATTTGGATTTAAAATGAATGATCTATGAATTTTGTAAGATTGGCATGGTAAATGAAATAAAAATTGAGACTAAATGAATTAAAGTGGATTAAATAATAGGCGCTGTGGTAAATGACCAAAACGCCCCCCATGCTGAGTATGAAACCCAGCGTTTCATTAAATTTGCAAAGTCAGCGCCCTTTTTTAACATATATTTTGTAGAAGGCGTTTAATTAATGAATTGGCATTGCGCCCCAGTGGTAAAACACTTGGTATTTGAAGCAAAGGTCTGGGGTTCTAATCCCCCTCGCCCCAGGCCTTTTGGCATTTATTTACAAACGCTACGCTACAGTAAACATGCACGTCAACATGCATTAGACCCTACCAATTAAACGGCATGCTACAGGAAGCAAATTCCAGGAAATGTTACAGCAAAACGTCCAGCATCCATGTAAATTCCAGTAATGCAATTTTTTTTATTTTTTTTTACCAAAACCGAAAATCCAAAACACTAAGATGCTTATCTAAACATGCTCAAACATAAATCAAATTCCAATAATCTCAACTCATGCTACAATGGACAAATTATGTAAAAGAGTAAATGAATATCAAATTTGGAAATCAAATTTCTCTCTCAATTCCTAACCGTTTTTCTCGATTCAAAGCTCGGCGTGTTCAGGGTGAAAAGATCTATAAGATGTACATCATGATTTTAGAAAAGGTTGAGGTCGAAAACTCACCTATTTTGTAGAACAGTTGGGATTTAGAGGTTTTTTGATATTGTTGATTCGAAACAGATGAAGCACAGCCCTCCAAATGATGATTGGTGAAGAAAGCTTGGTTCAAAACAACTTGCAATGGCTTAAAATTTGGACTGGTTTTTGAAAATGCACAAAATGAAGCTTTTTTTAGAATGAGATGTTTTTGTGTTTTTTGCTGCAACTAAGGTCTTCTATTGACAGAAAATGATGCTTTGGTCTGCTGTTTGATGTTGCTTTTGGCAAGGCAAAGCTTGGTCTTTTGGAAGTTTTTTTTTTTTTGACAGGTTTTGGAAAAAATGCCAAGAATGAGTATGAATGAATGAAGTTCTGTTGTGTATGGTTGCTTCTAGTCTTCAATTGACAGAAAAAAAATGATATAAAATCTTTTGCTAAGAGATACAAAGCATGGCTCATGGATAGTATGGATAGGTATGGTTGCAAATTGTACTTTTTCTCCAAAATCAAGCAAGCAAGCATGGCCTTTGTTTTGCTGGTTTTTTAGGCTGCAAATGAGGCTTCAAATGACAGCAAATGATGCATAATGCTGCTGTCCTTTTGAGGTACAAGGCATGGTATGAAGTAGCATGGTTTAGCATGATGAAAGTGTCCTTTTTTTGCAAATTCCAAGCAACTAAGCAATGATTCACATGTGCTGCATAATTTGAGCTTGCAAACACACTTAAAATGATATTTATGAGCTGTCCCAATTGGCCAAATGTTGGAAAAATGTTTAAATCAAAAAGTCAACTCTTGGTCAAACTTGCATTTAAATGAGAAAAGTCAAAATATGCCATTTTGATTGGTGAAGTTTTGGCACATGAAATTTATATTTTTGGAAAGAGGGGATCAAATGTGACTTGTAGGAAAAAACCCCACCAAAATTGGTCAAACGGTTTGAGAGATATGGCCTTCTGAAGTTCAAGATTTTCTGAAATCGATTCGATCATAACTTGCCAACCACACATGGGAATTGAGAGTTCTAGGACTTTTTGGAAATGGGAGAACAAGATCTTCAACTTTCATGTTGGGCAAAAATTCATTTGAGGCTTGTATCATGATGTAAGTTTGAGGATCAAGACTTTCCATTTATGGCAGTTTTCAGTTACAGGCCCAGTTTCCATTTTGGGAAATTTTTGATCTGGCTTCAAATTCTTCCATGATGGTGTTTGGCATGATATATGATGACTATTTGGACATGAATGAACTCTCACAAACCAATTCCAATCATCCAATCACTGATTAAATGGACAGTTGACCAACAGTTGACTTTTAGGGTTTCTGACTGATTGTGCATTGACTGATGACTTCCAAATCCTAATTCCTTGAGGAATTGACTTCAAATGATGTCCCGAGTTGTATGAGCTCTTGATTATTGATCATGGTGCCCAAATTCCACAAGAATGACCACCATCCACTGCTTTGACTGACAGTTGACTTTCTTTGACTTTTGACTGTCTGTGTATGAACTGATGACCTCTGAGCCTTCAATCCTTGACCAAAATACTTCAAATAGACCTCCAAGCCATGTGAACTTGTTGCACAAACCCTAGGGCCTTGGTTCAATTAGAAATTCCTTTGCTTGCTTGGTCGACTGATCAGGAGATTAGTTTTGACCTAATTCTTGATTGGCTTGCACTTGAGGCAACTGGGGACAATGCAAATGCTATGCAATGGATCATGATATGCTATGACCTAGTATGAAAATGTATGTGCAATGATAGGTGCAAATTTGAGGTGCTACAGCTGCCCCTATTCAATCAGCTGGGAACCCGAACGGATGATAGCAACGGCTGTCAGACTTTCAGGGTAAACAGGGATTGAATACCAAAGGACCGTAGAATTTGCACAGACTGGATATAATGCAAAAGAACCACGTCATTTACCGATGACTCCCGCAATTGACAACTTCAGAAAAGCGAAACCATTTACCGATGGTTGGAGAACTGGAAACTTGATATTTACCGATATCAACTTCAGCACGAACATTTACCGATGGCGGCTGGGGAAAACAAACTTCTGAAAAGCAAAACCATTTACCGATGGTTAAAATTGGAAACTTTGATATTTACCGATATCAACTTCAGCACAACCATTTACCGATGGCTGCTGGGAAAACAGATTTGATGTTGAAAGGAAGCCAGACCATTTACCGATGGTGGCTTCAAAGAAATTTGACATTTACCGATGTCAAACTTAGCAAGACCATTTACCGATGGCTGCTGCAACTGGGAGCTCGATATTTACCGATATCGAAGAAAACGGGGCCATTTACCGATGGCATCTCCACGTGGGGAGGAACAAAATCTTTGTGGTGATATCAGACAAGACGTTTACCGACGACTTCTGGGGGTTTTGGTTTTATTGACCAGACATTTACCGATGACTGGGATGAGACTCGATGTTTACCGACATCGAAAGATGATGTTTACCGACATCAAAAGAAATGACCAGACATTTACCGATGACTGGGATGAGACTCGATGTTTACCGACATCGAAAGATGATGTTTACCGACATCCAAAGAAATGACCAGACATTTACCGATGACTGGGATGAGAAATTAATTGGGGAGATACAAATATTTGCAACTGGAAACCAGATGGGACATTTACAGATGACTCTACTGAGGATTTCTAGTTGGGGATTATCAGACATTTACCGATGACTGAGGAAAAGATTCGATGTTTACCGACATCGGAAGATGATGTTTACCGACATCAAAAATGACCAGACATTTACCGATGACTGGGGTGAGACTCGATGTTTACGGACACCGAAGCAATGGTGTTTACAGACACCAAAAATGATGACCAGACATTTACCGATGACTGGAGAGAATACCGATGTTTACAGACACCGAAACAAATGGTGTTTACCGACACCAAAAATGATGACTAGACATTTACAGATGACTGGGAATACTCGACGTTTACAGACATCGAAAGATGATGTTTACCGACATCAGGAATGACCAGACATTTACCGATGACTGGATAAAATATCCGATGTTTACAGACACCGAAACAATGGTGTTTATCGACACCAAAAATAATAACACACGCGGGTGCTGGCATGACACTTATCGGTATCATAAGAGCGACATCTCAGATATGTCAAGGCAAGGTTGACCACTTGCTGGGGGTCTCACTGAGGAAAAATAAACTTTCTGTCACCATCGGGTGAGGAAATAAACCTCTGTGGGGATAAACAATTCTGAATGCTGTCAAGAGCAACTGTAGCAGTCTTGCTGTGCTGATGTTGAATGAAATGATCCGCCTCTGCCGGGGATACGGTCTGGTGAAGTTAACACATGAATGCATATGTTTGAATTTTTCTATGGCGTAATGCTCCATATTGAATGGGAATGCTACGCAATTTTTGAGGATGCGATGATTACTACATGCAAAATGCGAATGAACCCTGGCTAGGGAGCCGAAATGATCAGATACTCTGACTCTGTGGGGAGACTCCTCTTGGGGAAATACTCTGCGGGGAACTCTGCTTGAGGAATGGTAAAGCGACTTCACACTCATGTTGAAGAATAGCACTGCTGCTGGGGAAAGATAAACTCCGCCGGGGATATCCTTCAGTCCACAAGTAGGATAAATGTTGGAGATAAATTTCAGTGAACCTGCCTCACTCGGGGAGGAAATCGGCAAATACAGGCCTGCTGGGGATAGGCAATCCTTAGATCTGTTGGGGAATAGAAAACACTATCCACAGACGTCTTCGCAGGGGAACATAGCTCTGGTAGCTTCCAAACTTGCTTGGGGAAAATATCTGCTGAGGAAACGTCCTCACAGATGCCAATCTGAAACAAACAGCACAACAAAATGCCCCCAGGGGGTACATGGACAAGATACGCTCAAGTGTCCTCAACATTCAAAATGATTTTCAAATGTTTTATCATTCTGCACATTGTTGTGTAGCCTTCATGTTTTTTATATGCAATGCTTATCAAGAATTCGGACATTTTTGCAAACAAAACAGTAAAAGTAAAAACAAAAGAGCTATTTATCTGAATAACGACTTTTATTGATTGAGAATGTGCCTGAAGAGGCAAATACATCGGGAAGCAATTCCTAGAAAGAGGTAATTGCGCACAAAAAAGGAAAAAAAAAATTTATCCTAATGGCAATGTGAACATGGCATCCACTATTTCCCAATTCTGTTATAACTCACAGATCATCAGTTTTCCTCCCAACTCCTTGCTTTCTGAGAAGAATGACTGGACAGATCACATCTTTCGAGATGGCAGATGATAAAGCTTGATGAAGTACAGACAACTCAGACTGTAGTCTTCGCTTTAATCCCTAATTTTTGCCTGGATCGCCCTTTCGGGTTTTCAATCCACCGGGATACCCATTTTTGCCTAAGCCGCCCTTGCGGGTTTTCGACTTACCGGGTGTACAAATTCTTTTCATTTTATCCCTAATTTTTGCCCGAACCTTTTCTTTCTGTTTTTTTTTTTTTTTGGTTCGCCGGGATGCCCATTTTTTGCCTGGACTTTTTTATTCTTTTTGTCCAGCGGGTCAATTTATGCGAAGTATTTTTTGACTACATCTGAGTTGACAGGAGACAGAAAATCTTCACCATCCATAGTTGTAAGCATCAAGGCTCCACCGGAGAAGACCTTCTTCACAACATACGGACCTTCATAATTAGGAGTCCACTTGCCCCTGTTATCTGCACCGGGAGGGAGGATCCTTTTCAAAACTAGATCACCAATCTGATAGCTTTGAGGACGCACTTTCTGATCAAAGGCTCGCTTCATCCTTCGCTGATACAACTGTCCATGACATACAGCTGCTAGCCGTCTCTCCTCGATAAGGCTCAACTCGTTAAACCTTGTTCGAATCCACTCGGCTTCGTCCAGCTTGACATCCAATAAAACTCTCAGAGAAGGAATCTCCACTTCAACAGGTAGGACAGCTTCCATACCATACACAAGGGAGTAAGGGGTTGCCCCGGTCGACGTACGTACTGAGGTACGGTACCCATGCAAAGCGAAAGGCAGCATCTCATGCCAATCCTTGTACGTAACGACCATCTTCTGCACAATCTTCTTGATATTCTTGTTTGCCGCTTCCACAGCACCATTCATCTTCGGTCTGTAGGGAGAAGAATTGTGATGTTCAATCTTGAAATCTTTACACAGCTCCTTCATCATCTTGTTGTTGAGATTCGAACCATTGTCAGTGATGATTCTCTCAGGAACTCCATAACGACATATGATTTCTTTCTTGATGAACCGGGTAACCACTTGTTTGGTAACGTTAGCATAGGAAGCTGCTTCCACCCATTTGGTGAAATAGTCAATCGCAACCAAGATGAAGCGATGTCCATTAGAAGCAGTAGGCTCAATCTTCCCAATCATATCGATGCCCCACATGGCAAACGGCCAGGGCGAATTCATGATATTCAGAGGGCTTGGTGGTACGTGCACCTTATCAGCATAGATTTGACACTTATGGCATTTCCGAGCATACTTGAAACAATCGGATTCCATAGTCATCCAGTAATAACCCGCTCTCAACAATTTCTTAGCCATTGCATGTCCGCCGGCATGAGTACCGAAGGAACCTTCATGAACTTCCTGCATTAACATGTCCGCTTCGGGTCTGTCCACGCATCTGAGCAAGACCATGTCAAAGTTTCTCTTATACAACACATCATCCTGATTCAAATAGAAGCTTCCAGCTAGCCTCCTCAGGGTTTTCTTGTCATTCTTCGACGCACCTTCAGGGTACTCCTGAGTCTTGAGGAAATTCTTGATGTCATAATACCACGGCTTCTCATCCATCACCACAGACTCGGCTGCGAACACATACGCAGGCCTCTCAAGTCGATTCACCGCAACATGTGGCACATGATTCCACCAATGAACTTTGATCATAGATGACAAAGTAGCAAGGGCATCAGCCATCTGATTCTCATCCCGGGGGACATGATACAACTTCACTTTCTTGAAGAACGTCAGCATTCTTCTGGTGTAATCTCTATACGGAATCAAATGCGGCTGATTCGTATTCCAATCTCCGTTGACTTGATTGACCACTAGAGCTGAATCTCCAAATATATCAAGTGTTTTGATCCTCAGATCAATGGCTTCTTCTATCCCCATGATACAAGCCTCATATTCAGCTTCGTTGTTGGTGACGTCAAACGTCAATCTGGCAGAAAAAGGTATATGAGCACCTTTAGGATTGGTCAACACTGCCCCAACACCGTTGCCGTTCATATTCACAGCCCCATCAAACATCAGTGTCCATTTGTCATCCGGGTCCGGTCCTTCCTCGACAAGAGGCTCTTCGCAATCTTTCATCTTGAGATACATAATGTCTTCATCAGGGAATTCAAACATCATAGGCTGATAATCTTCAATCGGTTGCTCGGCGAGGTAGTCTGACAGAATACTACCTTTGATGGCCTTCTGTGACGTGTACTGAATGTCGTATTCTGTTAGAATCATCTGCCAACGGGCAACTCGTCCGGTGAGAGCTGGTTTCTCAAAGATGTACTTCACTGGATCCATCTTAGAAATCAATAAGGTAGTATGGTTCAGCATATACTGTCTCAGTCGGCGAGCAGCCCAGGCCAAAGCACAGCAAGTTTTCTCGAGCAGTGAATATCTTGTTTCACAGTCGGTAAACTTTTTGCTAAGGTAGTATATGGCATGCTCTTTTCGACCAGACTCGTCATGCTGTCCCAATACACACCCCATCGAGTTCTCAGTCACTGACAGGTACATTATCAGAGGTCTCCCTGGAACTGGAGGTATCAGGATTGGAGGTTTCTGTAAATACTCCTTTATCTTATCAAAAGCTTTCTGACAATCATCATTCCACTTGATCGCTTGATTCTTTCTAAGCAGTTTGAAGATTGGTTCACATGTGGCAGTTAGATGAGATATGAACCTTGCAATGTAGTTCAATCTCCCTAAAAACCCACGGACTTGCTTTTCCGTTTTCGGTTCTGGCATCTCTTGAATAGCTTTGACTTTCGCTGGATCAACCTCAATCCCTTTCTCACTGACAATGAAGCCTAAGAGCTTCCCGGATCTCACCCCAAACGTACACTTGTTCGGATTCAACCTCAGCTTGAACTTTCTCAACCGGTCAAACAGCTTCTGCAAATTAACCAGGTGCTCCTCTTCTGTCTGCGACTTCGCAATCATATCGTCCACGTACACTTCAATTTCTTTGTGCATCATGTCATGAAAAAGAGTCGTCATTGCCCTCTGATAGGTAGCACCAGCATTCTTTAGCCCAAATGGCATCACTTTATAGCAGAACGTGCCCTAAGGTGTAATGAATGTCGTCTTTTCCATGTCCTCTGGCGCCATCTTGATCTGATTGTATCCGGAGAAACCATCCATGAAAGAGAATACCGACGATTGAGCCGTATTATCAACCAATACATCAATGTGAGGTAATGGGAAATCATCTTTCGGACTCGCTCTATTCAAATCCCGGTAATCGACACACATTCTAACTTTACCATCCTTCTTCGGCACAGGAACGATGTTGGCCACCCACGGTGGATAACTGGTAACAGCCAGAAAACCTGCATCCCACTGCTTCTGAACCTCTTCCTTGATCTTAGTTGCCATGTCAGGACTCGTTCTACGAAGCTTCTGCTTGACCGAAGGACATCCTTCTCTAAGAGGTAATCGGTGCACCACAATGTCTGTATCCAAACCAGGCATATCTTGATATGACCAGGCGAATACTTCCACATACTCTCTCAGCATCTCAATCAGCCTCCTCTTGACAGAGTCCTCTAAAGCAGCCCCAATCTTGATTTCTCTTTTGGCGTCCTCAGTACCCAAATTAATAGTTTCCAACTCCTCCTGATGAGGTTGGATGACCCTTTCCTCCTGCTTCAGCAGTCTGGCCAATTCTGTAGGGAGTTCACAGTCTTCCTCACTCTCCTCTTCAGCTTGGTAGATGGGATTATCGAAATCATACTGAGCCATAACAGAACTGTTCATAGTGAATGCCATAAGATCGCTTCTGCATGTTTAATGCTTTGTTTTAGAAAAAGAGTTCGAAAAAAGTCACAAAAAACAAAAACATTGCCATTTTTATTGTTTTGAAAAAAGATGAAAACAAAAAAAACAAAAAAAATAGAAAGACAGGGATCACGAAGTTTGATTGCAAAAAATGTCCTTCATTAATGATAATCATTAAAACATGATGAGGCCCTACAAAAATGAATCACTACGCCTTGGGCAGAACGTAGGATTTTCATGCAAAATGACAAAACAACAGAAAATTACTCTGTCAGAAGAGTAACTTGAACCACTTCTTCAGCCGTCCAGTTGTTGATAGACCCCCCTGGTGCACACGGGCGAACCCAGTTGTCCAAATCACAATCACTGTCACAGTCTTCACTACCGGTTGCGGAGACGTCGCCATGATTCATCAGCCCAGCGCTGGTAAAGGTACTCGGACCCGCTTGACCATTTTGCTCTGCTTGGAGAGGCTCATAACCAACGCCAAATTTGTCTTCTTTAACCGGCAAATCCACCATCTTGCCCCAGCCTTCAGCTTTGCCAGAATCAACAACCTCCTTAGCCTGCTTGTAAGAAGTAATTGAAACACCTGGCTTTCTCTGCTCAGCGTACGCCACTTTCTCAAGAGCCACAGTCTCAAATGCCTGGCACAAGGTTTCGTGGATCTCGCCATCCACCTCAACATATTTGAACGAGGATAGATGACTCACCAGAATCTCTTCTTCACCGCACACAGTCACAATCTGACCGTTCCAGACATACTTGAGCTTTTGATGGAGAGTCGACGAGACTGCCCCTGCTGCATGAATCCATGGACGCCCCAACAAACAACTGTAGGCGGGCTGGATGTCCATAACATAGAAGATGATATCGAATACCTCAGGACCTATCTTCACAGGCAAGGTAACTTCCCCACACACAGAACGTTTGGAACCGTCGAAAGCACGAACGATCAGGTCACTGGGATTAAGCACAAACCCTTCCGCATCAATCTTCCTCAGAATCTGCTTAGGCAACACATTCAGCGACGACCCGGTGTCTACCAATACGTGAGACAACACTGCCCCCTTGCACTCCATGGTGATGTGCAAGGCTTTGTTATGGTTTCGCCCTTCAGGCGGTAAGTCCAGGTTGGTGAAACCCACACCATGTCTGGTGCTCACATTAGCCATCACACCTTCCAATTGATTGACAGAAATCTCCTGGGCACGTAAGCCAGATTCAACATCTTCAGCAAGGCGTTACGGTGTGCCTCAGAGCACATCAACAGTGAAAGTATAGAAATCTTGGACGGAGTCTGATTCAGCTGATCCACAATCTTGTAGTCACTCTTCTTGATTATCTTCATAAACTCCTCCACGTCCTTCTCAAATGACCCCTCAGGCGCTTCTTTCTGAACAGGTTCTTCCTCAACCACAGCTTGCTTACCCTTTGCTTTGGTGAGAGCTTCAGCATTATTGTCCCTCAAAGGCTGCGGTGCGAACAGACGACCGCTTCTGGTAAAACCTCCTGGACCCCCTACATTATCCACAGCCGGACCAACAGTTGCAGGAACTCTATTCAGTAAACCAATGGTCACTGGAGTTTGATTCACTGGTCTTGTCTGACTTTCAGCCTTTCTGTAATTACGGTGAGCATTATCATACTTCCACGGCACGGCCCTACTATTCTCAACAACCCTTCTTCCAGACGCAACGGTAGTAGCTGGAACACTGATGGTTACAGGCACGGGAATGGTAACTGGGGTACCATTGGCTGCAGGTGCACTGACGACCCTTTGTCCACGTTCTTCAGACGGTTTAAAGTAAATGGTGATAGTTGATGCTGTTCCACGATCTTTTACAGCCCTACTGAATTGCAAACAACCCTCATCCATCATACCCTGGATACCGGTCCTCAACTGGTCGCAACCATTCTCAGATTCTGCACAGCCCAAACAATCTTCATCACAGCCCGGGTAGACACCCCCATTCAGCAGACGACCCTTCACAACTAGCAGAGAAGTCTGAACATCATCAACATTAACAACCAGATCTTCAGCTTCTTTCCCCTCAATGTTGTTCACTCTATGCCCACCATGCTGAGGCATAGGGTTGTTTACGACGTTAGGCACTGGTGCGAAGTTGATTGCCTTGGCATCAATCAAATCTTGGACCTTGTGCTGGAGAGCTCGACACTTCTCAGTATGGTGGCCTGGTGCCCCAGAGTGAAAGTCACAACGGACGTTTGCATCATAACCAGGAGGTAGCACTGTAGGCGGAGCCATTGTACGCAACTCAATCATCCCCAACTTGAGTAGTTCGGGTAGTAACTCTGCGTAGGACATAGGCAGAGGATCAAATCTTCTGTCAGCCTGCAATTTCTGCCTAGGCTGGAAAGGGCGTTGCTGTTGTTGTTGTTGTTGCGGTTGTTGAACTCTTTGTTGTTGTTGCTGACGAGGTTGAGGTGCCGGAATGGTCACTGCAGCAGCTTGACGGTATTCAATTCTATTCTGATCTCTGCGGTGTTGAACAGCATTAGTTTCACCCTCTCTTCGACGAGGTGCCCCAACAAACGGCTTCTTACTAGAAGAAGAGGAACCAGCATCTTGAATCTTCCCAGTTTTAATCAAACTCTCAGTCCTCTCTCCACAAATGACGACATCAGAAAAACTACCGAATGGGCAGCTCCCCATCCGGTCCATAAAACACACCTTGAAGAGTACCGATAAACATATCTGTCAACTCCCTCTCCAGCATAGGGGGTTGAACTCTAGCAGCCAGTTCACGCCACCTCTGGGCATACTCCTTGAAGCTTTCATGGATTTCTGACATAGACTGCAGCTGAGTCAGGCTCGGTGCCATGTCCATGTTGTGTTTGTACTGCCTCAAGAAGGCCTCACCCAGATCTCCAGCAGCGGATAGAATCTCTCTTCAATTCATGTACCAGTCCAAAAGAAGCCCCAGATAGACTATCTTGGAAAAAATACATCCACATCTTTTCAATCATCGGTATACGCAGAGATTCTTCGATAATAAGCCTGCACATGGGTGCGAGGCAAGAAGTACCGTTGTATTTGTCGAAGGACGGTGCTTTGAACTTGTGAGGGATTCTCAAACCTTCAACAAACCCCATGTTGGTAACATCAAAACCGAGAGAATTCTGATTCCATAGCACGGATTTCTCAGCAAGAGCTTCAACTTGCGTTCTCTCCTCATAACCCTTCCCAGAACGTCTTCGTCTTCACTGAGAAGAGAGAACATATCCCTTGTCTGTCAACAATCGGAACAGGGATGGGCCGGGCACGGACTACTCTGGCATTAGCGGCATCTGGAACAATAGGTGCCCGTTGATCGAATACCCCCCAACTCATCACCTACAGCCTAGTTGTTGACGGGTACAGCAGCAGCAGCCGATTGTTATCATGACCGGACCTCCCCTGCGGAGCATGGTTGATCGGTGGATTGCAGCCTCTTGTCTCTGAACCATAGCTCGAAGTTCTCTTGACTTGCGCACCCCTTGCATCATATTCATAAACTGGCCATGCTTGCCTTCATCTCAGCCCACTCAGCTGAAATGATCCATACTTCTTGTTGATTCAGTCTGTTGAGTAGCGGTGCGGACGTTGATCAGCTATCCTGCCTGAACAGGAACCAGAGTGAGTGAGAAGTCACGATCAAGGACACCTGTTATGCAAAATGATATGAGTATGATGCTAATGATGGTATGATGCACATGA